>NC_045542.1:5092792-5355292 GCF_009769535.1 Thamnophis elegans
AAACAAACAGATTAACACATAAGACAGTACATCATTAAAAGCACAACATTCATACAATTCGGGTGGGTTACGGTCTTTAACCCCAGGCCTGACGGGATAGCCAGATTTTAAGGGCTGTGCGGAAGGTCTGGAGGGTGGTGAGGGTACGAATCTCCACGGGGAGATCGTTCCATAGGGTCGGAGCTGCCACCGAGAAGGCTCTCCTCCGCGTGGTTGCCAGTCGACATTGACCGGCAGATGGAACTTGGAGGAGGCCTAATCTGTGGGATCTAATTGGTCGAGTGGAGGTAATTGGCAGTACCGCCTTGAGAGAGAATTTCTACAAGATGTTTTATAGATGGCATTTAGATCCTAAAACATTAGCTTGTATGTATCCAAACTTACAACCTAAATGCTGGAGATGTGATTTGATTTCATTTCATGTATTGGTTTTGTATGCCGCCCACTCCTGAAGGACTCCGGGCGGCTTACAATAAAACAGGGAAAGGGGATAAATAGACAATACAAGACAATACAACAATTTAAAATAAGACAACATTCACAGATGAAGTGGGGCTGGATACTTCAACAGCCCCCAGCCTGCCGGAACAGCCAGGACTTGGTAGCTTTACGGAAGGCCGGGAGGGTAGTAAGGGTCCGGATTTCCATGGGGAGCTCGTTCCAGAGGGCTGATGCTACGTATTATCATATATGGTGGGCTTGTAAAAAGGTCAAAGCATTTTGGATAAAAATATGGTGGATTATGCAAAATATTCTTAAAAAGAGGATAAAAGTTTACTCCTCAGTTGTTCTTGTTAGGTATAATCACAGACTGTACAGCTATAGAGACTAATTTTATTCTGAACTTAACAACGGCAGCAAGACTGTTGGTGGCGCAGTACTGGAAGAAGGAAGAATTGCCTACTATTCAAGAATGGACGCTAAAAGTAGCAGATTTAGCAGAGATGGCTAAAATATCAGCATACCTCAAGGACCATTCAGATGAGAAATACAAGCTGGAATAGAGAAGATGGATTGATTACATTCAAAATAAATATGGGACTAAGAAACTTCAGATAGCTTATGAATGAATGAACAAGGAATGTTACAACTTATCTAAAGTTAGCTTTACAAAAGGGCAGTTAAAGTGCAAGAGAAAGTACGATGCTAACGTGGCACGACAAAACCGCGCTCGTCAAAATAGCGGTGATAAAACCGCGTCGCTAAAGCCGCGACGTCATCACCGCGGTGACAACAGCGCGGCGACAGAAGGGCGCTTTAAAACAGCGCGGCAGCAGAAAGCCGATTTAAATTAAGGTAAGGGTTAGGGTTAGGTTCAGGTTTAGGGTTAGGTTTAGGGTTAGGGTTAGGTTTAGGGTGAGGTTTAGGTTTAGGGTTAGGTTTAGGGTTAGGTTTAGGGTTAGGGTTAGGTTTAGGGTTAGGTTAAGGGTTAGGGTTAGGTTTAGGGTTAGGTTTAGGGTTAGGTTTACGTTTAGGGTTAGGTTAAGGGTTAGGGTTAGGGTTAGGTTAAGGGTTAGGGTTAGTTTATGGTTAGGTTAAGGGTTAGGATTAGGTTTAGGGTTAGGTTAAGGGTTAGGGTTAGGGTTAGGTTTAGGGTTAGGTTAAGGGTTAGGGTTAGGGTTAGGTTTACGTTTAGGTTTAGGGTTAGGTTAAGGGTTAGGGTTAGGGTTAGGGTTAGGTTAAGGGTTAGGGTTAGTTTATGGTTAGGTTAAGGGTTAGGATTAGGTTTAGGGTTAGGTTAAGGGTTAGGGTTAGGTTTAGGGTTAGGTTAAGGGTTAGGGTTAGGTTTAGGGTTAGGTTTACGTTTAGGTTTAGGTTTAGGGTTAGGTTAAGGGTTAGGGTTAGGGTTAGGGTTAGGTTAAGGGTTAGGGTTAGTTTATGGTTAGGTTAAGGGTTAGGATTAGGTTTAGGGTTAGGTTAAGGGTTAGGGTTAGGTTTAGGGTTAGGTTAAGGGTTAGGGTTAGGTTTAGGGTTAGGTTTAGGGTTAGGTTTAGGGTTAGGTTTAGGTTTAGGGTTAGGGTTAGGGTTAGGTTAGGCTGAGTGCTTCGGAAGGCGCGGATTTGCCTTCCGCTCTTATGTCAGCGCGGTAAGGTCGCATTTGCTTTAGCGATTCGGATGGCGCGGATTAGCACTCACGCTTATGTCTCCGCGGATAAGGGCTTCGCGGTATTGTGGTGGAACTTGATGCTAAAGGTAGTTAGTTTATAGTTTGTTTTAGTATATGGTTGTTAAATGTTTATACCCTGTATTTCCTCTGGGAGGTTGGGGGGGAGGGGATGTGGGATTAGGGGGGGAGGGAGGGAAGGAAAAAAAAGACTCATTTTGGTGAGACTGGGCAGCGTAGAAAGCAAACAAAACGAACCCATGGTTTCCATTTCAAATATTTCAGCCATAATACCAGTCCTGGATTGGTTTAGGACTTCTGCCAATAGATCTCTGCGTTATCGTTAGAGAACGAGCAACAAGGTCAAACAGCCTCTCTGACTCATTTCTAGTTGAAAGGGCCGCCTTAGCAAGTTGCCAGAGCAATGCTCACACCCTAAAGGTAACCACAGCACCCCGTGGAAGAGGCAGCCCGTGGGATTCTAGTGTTGCGGTGCACACACACACAATTGGAATAAGGGCCAAGAAAGCCGGTAGAGGCTTGGAATGTTCAGATGCTGGAGCATCGTGAAGACGTCCTGCTTGATGGGTCCCTCCTCCTCCGTGTCTGCTACAAATGCATGAAAACCGGATGTGAGGAAATCCTCTCTTGACCACAGATTTCGTGACCCGTCAAAAGCACGTTCCACAAAAGCGCGGTCGACGAAATCGCGTATGTGACATCATCACAACACGACAAAAAAGATCGAAAAATTGAAATAAAAATTAAATTACAGCAAGCCGATTCACATAAAGGTAAGGGTTAGGTTAAGGGTTAGGGTTAGGTTAAGGGTTAGGATTAGGTTTAGGGTTAGGTTTAGGTTTAGGTTAAGGGTTAGGGTTAGGGTTAGAGCGTTAGCGTTACGTTTAGCGTTAGGTTAAGGGTTAGCGTTAGGTTTTTCGTTACGTTAAGGGTTAGGTTTAGGGTTAGGTTTAGGGTTAGGTTAAGGGTTAGGTTTAGGGTTAGGTTTAGGGTTAGGTTTGGGGGGGTTAGGGGAAGGTTTTAGCTTTATTTTTACATTTTTCGATCTTTTTCATCGTGCTGTGATGACGTCACATACGCGCTTTCATTGACCGCGATTTTGTCGTCCGCGATTTTGTGGTAGAACCACAGATTTAATTGGAGGACTAAGCAAGACACTCTTCTCAAATCTACTTGGTTGCTGCAGGAATAAAATCAGGGGAATCTCCCACTCACCACCACCACAACAACAACATTTTCGCTTGCAAGGCCACAAAGTTGTCCTCCAGATTCCCAGGTAGAAAGTAGTAAGCTAAATACATGCGTGCGCACCAGGTTTCTCTTCAAAAATGTCGGCAAATTCTCCTGCTAAAAGAATGAGTGGAAAAACTAACAACTGGAACATCTGTTTCAAGTGCTGTATGTCTGAAATCGATGATTACATGCCTGCGGGTGCTGATTTTGCTTGTGGGAGTGATTTGCATATATTTTGCACCCTAAAGGGCCTTACACGAAGAAATTCTGGTGGCCCAGAAGGATTTGCTAAGTGATGTGCTGGTCCTTACAGCCAGGAGAGGTAAGCAGCTTTCTTGGATGAGAAGCAAAACGTCTTTAAGGAAAAACAAAGGAAGTTCAGTTACCCTTGGAGAGGAGGGTGGAAGGGAGAGAAAGAGAAGGAGAGATAGTAGGAGAGGAAGAGGAAGAGTGGAGGAGAGGTAAGAGAAGAAGAAAGAGGTAAGGAGAGGAGGGTGGAAGGGAGAGAAAGAGAAGGAGAGAGGGCAGGAAAGGAAGAGGAAGAGTGGAGCAGAGGTAAGGGAAGAAGAAAGAGGTAAGGAGAGGAGGGTGGAAGGGAGAGAAAGAGAAGGAGAGAGGGCAGGAAAGGAAGAGGAAGAGTGGAGGAGAGGTAAGGGAAGAAGAAAGAGGTAAGGAGAGGAGGGTGGAAGGGAGAGAAAGAGAAGGAGAGATAGTAGGAAAAGAAGAGGAAGAGTGGAGCAGAGGTAAGGGAAGAAGAAAGAGGTGAGGAGAGGAGGGTGGAAGGGAGAGAAAGAGAAGGAGAGGAGGGTAGAAGGGAGAGAAAGAGAAGGAGAGAGGGCAGGAAGGGGAAGAGAGAGGGTAGGAGTAGGGGAGAGGTAAGGGAAGAAAGAAGGGGAAGGAGAGGAGGAAGGAAGGAAGTAGAGAAGGAAGGGAGGGAGAAAAGAAAGGGAAAATAAGGTGGTGTTACAACAGGTGCTAAGGATGGTAAACAAAGCAACCCAAACCGTATATTATAACCTTTTAAATGGAATAACAATAGTATAAGAATGGCAAAGAAAACGAATAACTATGTGAATGTATACCTATAATTGTATGTAAGAGAATAAATGACAGTAAAAATATAAAACACAATATAGGTAAACAATATTTTGTCATAAATAGCTAAGTATAAATAAATATAGAATAGTACATAAAAATGGATAACGAATAAGGGGACCATGAATGCAAGATAGAAATGTATAGAAGGGGAAACACTAACTGCAAAGAACCCGATACGGAACTGCTGTATGATATATGATGGAACTTCTTGTTCCTATGTTGTTTTAAGTCATGTGTTTGTTTTTGTTGATGTGTTTATGTGCTTAAAATAAAAAATTTAAAAGAAAAAAGAAAAAAACACCCTTGGGACAACCATGAACCTGGATGACCGAGAATCTCCATAGATATTTCAAAGATCTTGCTGCAAAATTCAGACATATTTCTTTAACGTTCGTCTATATAATCAATAGAAATAACGTTCTGTGTTTCAAAATAAGAACTAATGTTCCAAGAAAAGCAGATTTTTTTGTGTGTGTGTGTTTTCTTTAAAAAGAAAAATAAAAGATTCCTGGAATGGAAGAAGGAACTGCGTGGTGTAATGTAAAGACTCAGCACAGAAACACACACACCCCCTTTCTTTTCTGTTCCCATTAGACTGTAGAAGGCAACGTTTAAAACCTCCACTTTGGCTGGCCTTCCTGAAAAGATTTCTGGTGTGGTCTCCAAAGATAGCAAGTTACAGTGGATGGGAAAAAGGAAACCTCAACAGCATCTGTTTGGCTGAGACCTCATAGGTCATGGGAGATGGGGGAATGAAACAACATCTTCACTTCATAGATTAGCTGATTAGATGGTGATTTTACTGCAGTTGTTTTCTTAAGTCTCATAGCCAAGAGATAAAGGTATTTTCGGTTAAAAGTCATAAAAGGAAAAGCAGGGAGGGGCAGGAACAGTTAAGCTAATTTAGAAAACATGGTGTCCCTCATTGTTTATAATTACTATTTGACAAAAACATGCCTTGGACTAAATTGGCTTCCACTGGTTTCTGGGAGGGGAACACTTGTGTGGTCTTCGCTCATCAGGCCAAATCAGATTCTTCCTCTATCATCACCATCCATCATCACCATCATCATCACTATCGTCACCATAAGAGCCGAGGTGGCGCAGTGGTTAGGGTGCAGCACTGCAGGCCACTTCAGCTGACTGCTATCTGCAGTTCGGCGGTTCAAATCTCACCGGCTCAAGGTTGACTCAGCCTTCCAGCCTTAAGAGCCGAGGTGGCGCAATGGTTAAATGCAGCACTGCAGGCTACTTCAGCTGACTGCAGTTCTGCAGTTCGGCGGTTCAAATCTCACCGGCTCAGGGTTGACTCAACCTTCCATCCTTCCGAGGTGGGTAAAATGAGGACCCGGATTGGGGACTCAACACCCATCTTGTTACGAGGTGACTCCGAGCAGCTTGCAATGTTAAAAATAAAACAACACAACAATACGCATTCAATAAAACACTGTTAAGAGCCGGGGGGCGGAGCCTGTCGCCGAAGAGGACTCAACGGGGCTCCTCTCAGAGATCTGGTCTGTATATCTAAATAAGATCATAGATATCACCCCTTTTTGGCTAAGAAAGGGGCAGGGAGTAGCTCTGTGTGCTAGGGTCTATTCGTAATCCACAGCCTTTCTCTTTTTTTGGCTGTGGACAGAGATTAGATCCAGCGGGAGCGGAGCTTTTATCTCCAGCCAGTTCTTCTCAGCTGCCTTTTTTTGCAGCCCTAGACAGGCGACCCCCCCCCCCCCAGGACAAAGCAAAGTTGTTTGAAGCTAGGATTAATACGGGCGGGTCCCACCCCTGTGAGATTTATGCTTTTATTACTATCTTAAACACCAGCTTCATTTGTCCTAGAGGCTTCTTTGTTTAAACGGACTTCAAAATGGCGATTTCTCTCCGTTGGTGACTGATAGGGGATGTACTTAGCCGGCTTTACCTTCTTGCAGACCGCTCCTTAACAAAATAATTTTTTTTGGAAACAGAGGGGAGCGAGAGCACTGTTTATTTGTTTATTTACAATGGCACCCAAGTCAAAATCGAAGCGTCTCTCTACGAATGTGCTTAAAGAATCTACGAATGAATTTAAAGAATCTACTATGGAATCGCAGCCCTTGTCTCCTACGCCCTCTACTGGAGAATTCTTAACACAGGAATTTTTCTTTCAAATGTTTAATGATTTTAAACAAGAAATTAAAGAATTTATATTGGAGCTATATGGTAATTTAAAGTCTAAAATTGCCCAAATGAAGGCGAATACGTTTGTAGCTGTGTCTGCCCTGTCAGATTATACCGCTGAAATGGAGAATAAATTGGAAAGCTTGGAGGAGGCTAATTCTAATTTGTCTACTAATATCCAAATATTAGAACAAAAAATTAGAGATACTCAAGAACAGCTCGTTATGATAAACTTTAATAAGAAGGCATTTGCAATAAGAGTCAGAGGATTCCGCGAAAAGGAGCGAGAGAATCTGAAACAGACCTTTGTTGAAGCCTTCAGCCATGCGGTGGGAAGCCCGGGACTTAATTTTGATTGGCAGATTCGGAAAATCTATCGACATAATTCGTTGGTAGCGGAACAGCGACAGCTCCCGAGGGACATAATTATATATTTCTCCACAAAAGAATCCAGAAACGCGATCATGCAAAAATTTTACAATAATAGTTTGCGAGTGGATGGCCAGGACTTGATTGTCTTCAAAGAAATACCATTCCAGATGTTAAAAGCCAGAAGAGACTATACTTTTTTAACTAAAGAGCTTAGAAATCATCAGATTCAATATAAATGGGAGGCCCCAGCCGGCATTACGGTCACATTTGAGAATCAAAGACTTCGTCTTAATTCTGTTTCGGAGGCTCGAGATTTCTATTACAAGACTTTGAAGGCGGGACTTCCTGATTCACTTGGAAAAGAGGAAAGACAAGCCGAAGGAGAAGGCAAGCAACAGACCACATGGCTGCAAGATGGAGGGGGTAGCTCCCCCTCCCGCGGAGAAGCAGAAAAGCGGAGTTCGAGGATTTAGACATTTTAAAATATTCGTCAAAGTTGTGGATTGAATGGGGGTTTGCGACCTCTCTCCGGTAGAAAAAGCGGAATTGGATATTGGTGGGGTGATGCTGAATGTATATTTGTAAAATGCATGCAGAATGATTTACGCTGTTTAAATCTTGTTAGAAGGGAAAGTTGGATGAGATTATTTTAAAACAGAAGGTAAACTGATTCTTGTTGAAACTATTATTTGAATATGTGGAATGATCTATGCTATTTAATTTTTATTAGAAGGGAAAGCTTGGTGAAATTATTTTGAGCTAGATTGTAAACTAATGTCTGCATAAATTTGATGGTGGTAAATATTAGAGAAGCAAGGAATGAGGGTAAAATGCATGCGGAATGATTTACATTGTTTAAATCCTATTAGAAGGGAAAGCTGGATGGGATCATTTCAAGATAGAATGCAAACTGATTTTAGTGTAAAGTAATATTGGATCCACGCTGCTTAAATTTTACTAGAAGGGAAAGTTTGGTCAGATCATTTTGAGCTAGATTGTAAATTGATGTCTGCACAAATTTGTATAAATTTTGACTCTTGTGTGAATTACTGTTTGAAAATAAGGTTAAGAAAGATTATTTGGAGGGATTATGGGAAATAGTGGTAAATATTAGAGAAGCAAGGGATGAGGGTGAAATGCGCGCGGAATGACTTACGCTGTTTAAATCCTATTAGAAGGGAAAGTTTGGTGAGATTATTCTTCTGTAAAGTAATATTTGAATATGTGGAATGACCCACGCTGCTTAAATTTTACTAGAAGGGAAAGTTTGGGGAGATTATTTTTGAGCTAGATTGTATACTGATGTCTATATAAATTTGTATAAATGTTTATCTGAATATAAGGTTAAGGAAGAGGAACTGGAGAGTCTATAGGAGGTTGGGGTAAATAACAAAGAAGCAAGAGACGAGAATAAAATACATATAGGACACTTACACTATTTAAACATAAATAAAGATGGGGGGCTGAGCTTAATACACAGAGTTCTTTTTTTCTTTGTTTTTCTTTTTCCTTTTTTTGTTTCTTCTTTTCTTTCTTTTCCTTTATACATGTATTTATCCATTTTTTTTAATTATAATATATTATTTTTATTTTTAATTCATACGATTATAAGATACTTTAGATAGAGGGCAGTGCCAGGTGTGGGCCCTGGGAAGTCGGGAGGATTAGGGATGGGGATTTATGGGGGGTGGGTGGGTGGGTGTTAATATATTCTCAATAAGAAAAAGAATGCACTTGTATACGGTTGTTCTTTTTTTTTTTCTTCTCCTTTTTTTTTCTTTATATTTTTTTTTCCTTGGTTTATTTTATTTTTTATTATATTATATTAATAAACAACAGTTGAATAAAGGAATACACCAAGGAGGGAGGTAGAGGGAAAGAAGAGGGAGGAGTAAGGAAGGAGTAAGGGGAATGTAAGGAGGGCGTGCTGGGAGTAAGGGGAGAAGGAAGGTTTGAGGGGAAAGGGAAGTAGGGAAGGGGAGTGTTAGAGGGAGGAAAGGAAAGTTGGAGGGGGAAGGTGGGGTGTATGGAGGATGGAAGTGTCAGGTGGGGTTGTGAATGATGACTTGTGTTTCCTTTTTTATTTTGTTTTATTTCTTTTCTTATAGCAAATATCCAGTATATAAGTGACTGTAAAATGGAATGTGAATGTGAAAATGAATAAAATATATTTGAAAATAAAACACTGTTAAGTGGTAGAGACTAACTTGATTCTGCACCTAATAACGGCAGCAAGACTGTTGGTGGCGCAATACTGGAAGAAGGAAGACTTGCCTACAACTCAAGAATGGACATTGAAAGTCACAAACTTAGCCGAGATGGCTAAAATATCGGCATATCTTAAAGATCACTCAAATGAGAGATATAAACGAGACTGGGAAAAATGGATTGACTATATACAAAATAAATACGGGACCAAGAAATTCCAGTTAGCCTCTGCTTAAGATCAGGAATGATTTAAATTGTTTAAAGTTAGCTCAGCAAGAAGAAGCTAAGATCAATGTAGAGATGTCATTAATTTCTTTATTTCTTTTTTCTCAATAGATTTTAGACTGTGTTTGTTAAAAATCCATACCGTGTACGGGTTCTGGGAAGTCGGGGGGGGGGGGAAGGAGGAGGGGGGTTGGGGGGAGGGAGGGGTATACATTAAGCTAAACAAGAATTTGGTGGTAAACTAGAACTATTTTGACACACAAAAAATTGTACTTCGATGTCTTACTGATTGAGGAATGATGAAATGTTTGTTTTAAAAGAAATAAAACTTTTGAACGGGGGGGGGGGAGAGAAACACTGTTAAAAAGCAAACTATAATACTTTTTGCTGCCACCTACTGCTCCTCTGTAAAATTTGGAGAGAGATCCGGGAACTCTTAAGCTTTAGGGCACAACTTAGTTCTCTTCCTGGTTAATGCTGAGCAAGGTTCAAGTTTTTAATAAGCGGGACTTGCAAACCGACCTTATTTTAGGGGTAGTTGAAGAAAATGCCAATGTGGTATAGCAATAAAGATACTGGACAGGGGTGAACCATGTTCTAGTCCAGCCATGGAGAATCACTGGATGACTTTGGCCCTCGCAATGCTACCTTGCCATGAAATTGTTGTGGGGATAAAACAAAATACCACTGAAAGTGCTCTGCTCCTTCTAGAGAAAAGCGAATTATAACTCTAAGAAATATGTCTACTTGCACACAGAGAAGTCTGGGATGAGTTTAACATTCCACAAATTCTATAGAGCAGTGTTTCTCAACCTTGGCAACTTGAAGATGTCTGGACTTCAACTCCCAGAATTCTGGGAGCGAATGCTGGCTGGGGAATTCTGGGAGTTGAAGTCCGGACATCTTCAAGTTGCCAAGGTTGAGAAACACTGCAGTCTAGCCATTTAATTTGGGAGGGGGAGGAGGTTCTAGCTTTTAAATTTATGGAGAGAAAATATTTCCACTTCCAGGCACTTAGCAAATAGAAAGAGACTCTAGTCTGAATGGGAACATTTGTTGCTCAAACTATGGAACAATTTAAATAATATATTCTGGGAGTTGAAGTCCAGACATCTTCAAGTTGCTAAGATTGAGAAACACTGCTATAGAGCTGTAAAATATTTGCTTTGGAACATTTCCTTCTTCCTAAGGTTGAAATTCAGCAGTAACCTTTAATTCTCAGGGATGGGGTGCTTAGGAGGGGATTACAGAGAGAGAGAGATGGGGAGAGGGAGTGTGAGAGGGAGTGTGTGTGAGAGAGGGGATGAAGTATTAGGGTTTGACACCTGAAGGAAAACACTTCCAAAATCCCATATCTCTTAATATAAGATATTTCAAATTTCGAACAGAATGAAAGTGCCAGAGGTCTGGTTACACAAATGAGATTGTACTGCCCTCTAATGGATATAGCCTGCTACTACATGCTAACCAAGACTAAAAAATCAATTTTAATTACTATTCGAAAAATAAAAATTAGTCGCTGCAAGCTTGTTTTCCTCCCAAAAAGTTTGTTTAAGAACAAATTTTCTCGGAGGAAAAGAGGTTTGCAATGACAATCCCCCCCCCTCAGCAATAAATAGCTCACTACATGCAGGAGCCAAACACCTGGGAATCTATATGAAGCCTACAGCAGTTCTGAGGCTTTTGTTATAAACATTCAAGTCTCTACAGGAAACGATTCCATTATGTTGGTAAATGTTGAAGGCTACATATATGCACAGATTTCATTCCCACATTTGAACAAAAGTCAATTTCAGCACTGTGGGAAGTTATCACCCAGCCCTCTCCCAGAAAAAGGAAATATCCTAGGGAATATTGAAAAGGCAGAATATTTCTCTGGATGTGAAAAGAAAGAAACATGCTTTAAAGACAGAATAGTTGTCTGTAGCTTCCTGCCCATCCACACTTTGTCAATAGGCCATTGAGAAGGCCAAGCTAGCCCACTTTACATAATAAAGACTCCTCCACTACAGCTGTAGGGGGAAGGGATATTACTCAACTGACCACAAGGCATCTGAGAACTCATCACAGCCTAGAGCAGTGATGGTGAACCTATGACACGCGTGTCAGTGCTGACACGCGTAGCCATTTGGGGTGACACGCACAGGATTTCATGCGATTAATCCTCGGCTCCTGCACGGCCGCCGAGGATGAAAGAATCTGTGCTGGAGGAACGGGGGGGGGGCAGGACGTGTGATCTCCCCCGCCCACACTCACTTACTGTATCGCCGCCGCCCCTTTCTGAGCGCAGGGGCTGCTGGTAAGGCGTGCGTGCCGTGCGCACACACGTCATCAGCGTGGCGAGGGAGGACCTGCAGGAGAGGAGCGCGGGAACAGTGATTAGAACAGTGCGCGCCTCTCTCCAGTCAGGCCGGCACAGAAAGTCTACTCCTGTACTGGGACTGTCGGTTACGACCACACCACAGCAGAGAACAGCGGAGTGCCAACGGGAACTATGAGTGCCATTAGCAGCCCTCGCGTCACTAGGAATATTCATAGCAGGGGCGGGCTGGAGCGGCATGTTGATGAGGACGTGGAGCTGGAAGCAGCCGACTCCACAGCCCTGGTTCACGGCACCCCAAACAAGTTCAATAATACCAAGGGCAACATACGAAATCGACTGATGAACAAAGAAGTTACTAAGCAGGTATGTTAAATAATTTGTTTTTGGTTTATTAAATACAATTATATATTGCAATTATACATTTTTGTAGTTTAAACTATAAATTGCGCAAAATTATGTTTTTGTCGAAGTGACACGCAATGCGAGTTATGCTCGATTTTTTGCCGATTTTTGACACACCACGCCAAAAAGGTTGCCCATCACTGGCCTAGAGAGTAGCCCCCTGCATGGCACCATGGGAGTCTGATAACCAATCAGAATACATTTCTTACACAGGAACAGGAAACAGAGAGGTGGGACTGAACAGGGTATAAAAAGCCTAGCAAGCCCCTCCCTCAGCCCTTCTCTTCTTCTCCACCAACATTGAACCATGTGGTCCCCTTTTCTGTTCAGGGCTCAAGCCATGTGGTCCTGTCCACCAATAAACCATCTTTCCAAGCAGCCTCCATGTCTCCAGTGTCTTTTTCCCCACTTGGAGCCGAACCCAGAAGGACATTTCTTTCAACAGCACCTTAACATATTTTCATACTTATAACTGCTATATGCTATCTCAGTAAAAATACACAAAATTAGCTATGGTCTCATTTTAAGCTTTGACAGGTGATGCCAAAGCTTTCCAAATAAAACACAATTAATAATTATACCCTGAGACAGAAATTACCAACTGGAATTTCCCAGTTCCCCAAATTCAGTGACTAAACTGGCAGTTATTTTGTTTTCCAATCTTACCAACCATAATTATTACCCTTTGGGAAGCAGAGTGAAGGATCTCAAAGCCATCTAATAAATACAAGGACTGTATCCACTCTACTAAATTGCCCAAGAGAAAGTCAACTCTCAAAAGTAGACAATGGGACTGAAATACGGACTGGCAAAAACCTCCAGAGATTAGAGAATAACAGAGTTGTAAGGGATCTTGTAGGTCATCTAGTCCACCCCCCCCACACACACAAGAAGGAGATCCTACACCATTTCTGACAAATGGCAGTCCAGTCTCTTCTTGAAAGTTTCCAGTGATGAAGCTCCCACAACTTCTGAAGGCAAGCTGTTCCATTGGTTGATTATTCTCACTGTCACAAAATTTCTCCTTTTTCTAGGTTTATTTATTTATTAGACTTATATACCGCTTCATAGGGCATTCAGCCCTCTCTAAGCGGTTTACAGTTTTTTTTAGCAAATTGAGTCAGCAACTTGCCCCCACAGTCCGGGTCCTCATTTCACCCACCTCGGAAGGATAGAAGGCTGAGTCGACCTTGAGCCGGTGAGGATTTGAACCGCTGAACTGCAGATCACAGTCAGCTAAAGTGGCCTGCAGTACTGCACCCTAACCACTGCGCCACCTCGGCTCTTAAAGTTGAATCTCTCCTTGGTCAGTTTCCAGCCATTATTCCTTGTCTGGCCTTCAGGTGCTTTGGAAAACAGGTTGACTCCATCCTCTCCTGTGACAACCCCTCAAATATTGGAACACTGATATCATCATGTCTCCCTGCTCCTACTCTTCACTAGACTAGCCATGCCCAGTTCTTGTAACCCTTCTTCACATGTCCCCTAATCATCCTGGATGCTCTTCTCTGCACTTTAGTCTCAACATCTTTTTTATAGTGTGGTGACCAAAACTGGATGCAGTATTCTAGCTGTGGTCTTACTAAGGCTTTATAGAGTGGTATTAGTATTCCCTCTGTTAATGCAATTTAGGATTGCATTGACTTTTTTGGCTGCCACTTTATACAGCTGGCTGATGTTTAATTGGTTGTCCGCTAAGAGCTCCAAGCAACCAGCAAAATATAGGGGAAGTTGGCATCCTGCACGCCCTGATGCCCTGTCCCATTGTCCCCCTCCCCTTCCCCGATTTTATGTGAGCCGCCCTGAGTCCCCTCAGGGAAAAGGGCGGCCTACAAATATTAATAAAATCTCTAAAAAAAAAAAAAAATCTCTAAAAAAAAAGTTGATAAAAGGGCAGACAAGTTAGGCTTATGCATTGCTGCTTCCTCTTCTGACGCAAAAGGCTGAATGTACAACCAACATATGTTTCTTAAACCACATTCCCTTCCACACTCAAATGTCACCCAGGCTGCATGGGAACTCCCATCATATCCATGTTGCACAGCAATGTGTTCTGTTGGAGGAGAGGACTTTGAGAAAAAATGATAATCCCATTTCCTCTTCTAGTCTATCAGTGATAGGGCTGCCAACTTGGGGTGGGGGGGGGAGAGAACAAGCAAGTAAAGAGAGTCATGTGCTGATTAGCAATAGCAATAGCAGTTAGAGCTGAGGTGGCGCAGTAGTTAAATGCAGCACTGCAGGCTACTTCAGCTGACTGCAGTTCTGCAGTTCGGCTGTTCAAATCTCACCGGCTCAGGGTTGACTCAGCCTTCCATCCTTCTGAGATGGGTAAAATGAGGACCTGGATTGTTGGGGGTGATATGCTGACTCTGTAAACCGCTTAGAGAAGGCTGAAAGCCCTATGAAGCGGTATATAAGTCTAACTGCTATTACTATTGCTATTATATACCGCTTCATGGGGCTTTCAGCCCTCTCTAAGCGGTTTACAGAGTCAGCATATTGCCCCCAACAACAATCCGGATCCTCATTTTACCCACCTCGGAAGGATGGAAGGCTGAGCCGGTGAGATTAGAACCACTGAACTGCAATAGCAATAGCAATAGCAGTTAGACTTATATACCGCTTCATGGGGCTTCCAGCCCTCTCTAAGCGGTTTACAGAGTCAGCATATCACCCCCACAGTCTGGGTCCTCATTTTACCCACCTCGGAAGGATGGAAGGCTGAGCCGGTGAGATTAGAACCGCTGAACTGCAATAGCAATAGCAATAGCAGTTAGACTTATATACCGCTTCATAGGGCTTTCAGCCCTCTCTAAGTGGTTTACAGAGTCAGCGTATCGCCCCCACAGTCTGGGTCCTCATTTCACCCACCTCGGAAGGATGGAAGACTGAGTCAACCTTGAGCCGGTGAGATTTGAACGGCTGAACTGCAGATTAGGATCCTAAGATGCTGGATTTGGACTAGGCAGACCTTGGTTCAAGTTCCCATTCAGCCACAGAGCTCATTAACTAATCAACCTCATTTCAGGATCCAAGCCGAAATGGATTTTTCAGCTTCACCTCTTCACCACCTCTGGGCTTGATTAAAATTGTCTGCCATTGCTCAGGCATTCCGTCCAGACTTGCAGCAAAGCAACTACAGTTTTTTATTTTGATTAATTTCAAGAGGTATCAGACCTAGGGGGGAGAGAGAAGGGAAGAAACTCTGGCAGAGAAAAAATTCATGTACCCTTTCCCCCTTAAATCTCTCCAAGGTCAGCTTTGTTAAGAACTGATGATTATGGTATCCATTCAATCACTTCCAGCTCTCAGGATTCAATGGGCCAGTTCTCTCCACATTTTCTGATTTATGGGGTTTCATTTTCTCTCTTCAGTTGTTTTAGGTTCTAGTTGGTGTCAGATTTGATGGCATCCAGCCACCGTATTTTTTTGGCAGCCTCATTTCCTTTTACTGCTGACCATTCCAAGCACGATTGTCTTTTCCAGTGAGTTTGATTGCACGGCGTGGGCAAAATAAATAAGGCAGAATGTTGAGATTTTGCCTTCCAGCCATACGTCTGGTTTTATACGCTTCGGCGCTTACCAACCTGCCACCTTTTGCTGTCTGGGGAATGCACAGAAGCTTTACTCCAACACCACAGCTTGAATGAATCAATTTTCCTCCTGCCTACTTTTTTTCATGGTCCCAACTTTCGCAGCTAAAGGTAGGGATCTCTTCTGAGCCCCTCCTCCGTCCAGTAACGAAAGCCGAGACAGGCTTAATGAGAATGTCCTTTAATAACAAGACCAGACTCTCGGTGGCTGAAAGCCAAGTAAACAAACAGATAAGGACCTTGGCAGCAAGTCCGACAAACCTTGGCAACAATTCAGACAAACTCTGGCAGCAATCCAGCCTGCCAAGTTTGTTTCTCTTTAATCAAAGCGTTGACTTTGCAAGAGGGGCATGGCACAAGCAGTCTCTTTTATAGTCTGGAGAGGAGCCTAATGACCATCAGCTGAGCGTAATTACCTCCTGTAATTACGTAGTTGTTCTTGATGCCGAGTAGCTCTTCGACGGCGTGCATCCAGGAACAACTCACTGTTGGTTTCTGGATCACTCTCCCTTGTCTCCTCCCCACTGATCCAAGGCTCAGGCGCCACCTGGTGGCCAACCAGTCTCTCTGCGCCCTGCTTGGAGTCGGAACCCTGTCCAGGGTCCTCCACATCCTCCAGGGCCGACTCATAGGGCCCCTCTCTGTCGGAGTCTGGTGGCAGCTCCAACAGCTCCTGCTGGGCCACAACAGGGATCAATGGGAAACACAACAGCACAAAGTAATCTGCATTTAAGTTGCCAGATTTTCCCATATTTGATTCATGCTCACCATTGCTCTGTTGACCCAGTGCCACAATGCATTTTTCCCCCCCCCTGGATTGCATTCACTGCTTTGATTCTTGCTTGCATTCAATCTCTTTATTGTCAATTTATTATTTCGATATCATTCCTCTTCCTCCCAGTGGTCGTGAGATCGGGTTTTTTTTGATGTTCAGGAACTGTCAAATTTTCTCATTTTCTTCATCCAATCTTTTGATCAGATGTTCTGGGGCTTCGTTGGTTTCTGAGGGTTAGTATTGTCCGCATTATATTCCTTCCTCCAATCCTAACTCTGATTTTTTATTCTTCAAGTTCCAGCTTCCTCACAACCACTTTGGCATACAGCTTGAATAAGAAAGATGAAACAATGCAAACTTGCTGCTCTCCTTTCTCTTATTTATTTATTTATTTATTTATTAGACTTATATACCGCTTCATAGGGCTTTCAGCCCTCTCTAAGCGGTTTACAGAGTCAGCATATCACCCCCCCCCCCAGTCTGGGTCCTCATTTCACCCACCTCGGAAGGATGGAAGGCTGAGTCAACCTTGAGCCGGTAGATTTGAACCGCTGGACTAGCAATAGCAGTTAGACTTATATACCGCTTCATAGGGCTTTCAGCCCTCTCTAAGCGGTTTACAGAGTCAGCAGATCGCCCCCAACAACAATCCGGGTCCTCATTTCACCCACCTCGGAAGGATGGAAGGCTGAGTCAACCCTGAGCCGGTGAGATTTGAACCGCTGAACTAGCAATAGCAGTTAGACTTATATACCGCTTCATTGGGCTTTCAGCCCTCTCTAAGCGGTTTACAGAGTCAGCAGATCGCCCCCACAGTCTGGGTCCTCATTTCACCCACCTCGGAAGGATGGAAGGCTGAGTCAACCTTGAGCCGGTGAGATTAGAACCACTGAACTGCAGATAGCAGTCAGCTGAAGTGGCCTGCAGTACTGCACCCTAACCACTCTGCCACCTCGGCTCTAATTGAACCAATCATTGCTACCATATGGTGTGAGCCCTGAGTGTTCCTCATTTGTGTACACCACAAATCTGCACCAATTTGACCAGATGTATGTCCCCCCTCCCACATCTTCTAGGGGTATCCATAATTTGTCACGATTGATGTAATCAAAGGCTTTCTTATGGGCAATAACGCAGATACAGATGTTCTTTCGATATTCTTGTGTTGTGAATTTTAAACTATTTTTTTTCACTTATTTTGCTTTTCTGTTTTTCTTCTTTCGTTGTAAGCCACCCGGGATTGGGCGGCCTATAAATTTAATAAATGAAATAAATGAAATGAAATTCTTGAGATTTTTCTATGATCCAGCAACGAGATTTGCAACGAGGCCACAAGTGCCACGACCCCTTCTGAAGCCAGCTTGAACATCTGGCAATCCCTTTTTTTGATGGCTGGGCCAGATGTTGTTGTATGACCTGAAAGAGAATCTTGCTAGTGTGAGGGACAATTGGGGCCGTCCTTGAAGTTAACCTCTCTGGAAATGGAATTAACGCTGATTGTTTCTAATTCTGTGGCCATGTGTGTTTGCTTCTCTCATTTTCTGGCACAAGAGTGGTAACAGGCCTCAGCAATTCCGCAGGGATGCTATCAACAGCTGGGAGCCATGCTTGGCAATGGACTTCTTCCTCAGAAAAATGGCTGGTTTTATTACTGCTTCCATTTCCTCGTCATCCTGAGGAGGCTGAGCCTCTTTGTTGCTGGCTTAAAGCTTTTCTGCACATTCTTTCCATCTGTTCTTGACACCTTGTTGGTCAAACAGTTGCTTTCTCTTGCTTGTTTCTGATGCTTTTAGGAGCAGTAAATGGCTAAGAAAATTTGTTAAGAAAAGCAAATATTCTGGACAAAGGGTACTGCTGCCACCTAGTGGCCATAAGGAGTAAATGATTGCCAAGAAATTGATTGGAGTGATTCATAAGGCAAAGATCCTGCAGATTAGCAATAGCAATAGCAATTAGACTTATATACTGCTTCATAGGGCTTTCAGCCCTCTCTAAGCGGTTTACAGAGTCAGCATATCGCCCCCACAGTCTGGGTCCTCATTTCACCCACCTTGGAAGGATGGAAGGCTGAGTCAACCTTGAGCCAGTGAGATTAGCAATAGCAATAGCAATAGCAATAGCAATTAGACTTATCGCTTCATAGGGCTTTCAGCCCTCTCTAAGCGGTTTACAGAGTCAGCATATCGCCCCCACAGTCTGGGTCCTCATTTCACCCACCTTGGAAGGATGGAAGGCTGAGTCAACCCTGAGCCGGTGAGATTAGAACCGCTGAACTGCAGATAACAGTCAGCTGAAGTGGCCTGCAGTACTGCACCCTAACCACTGCGCCACCTCAGCTCCTTCCATGAGGCTGCAGCTGTATTGCTATTTGTGATATAACTGCGAATTGAGCACTTTTGTGGCTACTGCACATACTGGGAACTAGAAAATAAATACATGATTACAGATGCTCCATCTGAGAGTCTCTTGGATCACAATACTCCATCCTGGAACCTCTGAACATTTTGATACAGTATATAATATACAGAAGGATTTAAAAACAGCTGATGGAATATAACCTACTCACTGTTTGCTCAACATTACTCTTCTGTTAGGTTTTAAGATTGCTGCTCTCAGCAATGCTAGGCATATGAACAACTTTGGAAGGCAGTTCGAATCACTCAAGGCAGCATAGAACTGGCAAGATGAAGCAGAGAAACACCATCAATTCAAGAGTTCAGAACTTCCAGATTTCTCCATAATGGTTGGAAACTCCAGGAGTTGCCACCTCAACATTTCTGAAGGATATTAGGTTGGGAAAGGCTGACCCAGAACTTTGAAAAGAGATGCTGCTTCCAAAAACTTGGGTTAGCAAAACCATGCTGTTTGTTGACTGCAGGGGGGGGGGGGTGGAACAATATGGAAAATAGCATAAATAAAGTTATGAAGAACTTTGCTGGTATGTTCTAAAGAGAGCAGTTCAACAATATAGGCAGCTAGTGAGGGGGACGTTAGAGTATCCCAGGAAAAGGGCCAGGAGGAAGGCTGGAACAAGCTATGAACAGCTTGGGAAAAGGACTGAAGAACAATGAGACCGTGGGATTAAGGTGGCAGGCTGAACCAAGGTAGGCCTCAAGCCTGAACCAGACTAGGGTTTCATGATATTAAGCTTTAACTGTTCATATAGAAATTTCAAGGTTTGCTTTTAGGTTAGACACGGGTTAGAAGGAAATCTGTACATGAAATATGCTGAGGCAAAACATCTATTTCAGCCCATTTGCTGGCTCGGCTGTTAATCTGTTTGGTAGAACATATATTGTCAGTTCCTCAAAATACGAGCTATGCTGCTCCGTTAGCTGACCCATGTATACTTCCTGTAACTTCCTGTAACTCAAGGGCAAATCTTGAGGGGTGTTTCCAAAACTAACAGATGGCTTTAGCTGAAAGCGATAAACTATATAAGGAATTTCCTGACTTTCACTCATCGTTCAGGCCATTCATTCTGAACCTGCGCAATAAACATTTCCTTCTCTGAAGAGCTGGCTTCTGTGTCCCGTCTTTTCTACAACAGCTTTTGGCAACTCCTCTGGGACACTGAATGAGGCGATGTTTCGCTGATGGCAGCCTGACCTCTTGTGAAATAAAGTGAAGAATAACCGGATAAGTTAAATATTATACCATGTACTTGAATATATGAAACAGGCATTGACAACTCTGGTTGTTCTTGTCTCAAGACAGTGCTTGAAAGTGCTAGAAAGTGCTAGTTTACACCTTTTCTTAGAAGCACAGTTGACACAGGAATCCATTCCTTCTTGGTAAGATTACTACTGGCCTGACTCTTCCCACGAAGTCAGTGCTATTGTCCATCAAAAAGGATGTGATGCTAGAACAGGAAACAGGCTTCTAATCTCAGGGACCTATTAGTAACAAGACAGAGAACTCAGATGTGGGCAATGGTTACTGTTGTCCTGGAGAGAGGGAGCTACATCAGTTCTGACCAAAAACATATTCATGCAAAAAAGAGAAGGAAAAGGGGACTTGCTAAAGATGATTATTCTGATTCCCCCGGCTTCTTCAAGCTTTAGGGATATTCTATTTAGTGCAGTGTCTCATGCTGACAACCCTCTTTAACTATGTTTCAATTGAGTAGTAACAAGGCACCATTAAGATAATGCACAAGTACAGACCCTGAAAACATGCACTAACCAATACTGAAAAATATGCACTGGCCAAGCAGAATTCCAGACTACTATGAACTGAAAGTAAAGGAACACTTTCACTGTAACGTTTTCGGTGCACATCCAACCAAGCATTTTTTTAGGTCACTCAGAAATCCAGTTGTGTGTTGACACAAGTCTTTTTTTAACAGCATTTTCAGAAAGATCGTCATTATAGCAAAAAAAGAGAGCAACTCTCAATTGTTCATTCCCATTCCCACTCCAAAGAAACAATGTGTTGTCACATGGTTGTACAAGGATGTTGTGCAGGTCACTCTAGCCCCATACAGAAGGGGCTGATCTGGGAGGGCAGGGCCGAAGCCGTGATGAGACGACGTGCGATCTCAAAGCTCTTTTATTGCTGGGGGGTCCCAACGGACCTAAATCATCCCAAAGAGATGGTGAATAGGAAGATTACATCTTGCTGATCTCAGGGATATCGCAAAATCTCCGAGAAAAACAAGGAAAAATCTTCTGCTGGTAATAAAAATTCCAGTCTGTCAAGACTTACAAAGTCAGGGCGGCCTCAGAACGGAACGGAACAATGTGGAAAGAGAAAGTGTTTCCAGCTGGTGAGAAACTTTTATGGTTTTTTTAAAAAACAGACTGCCTATAAAATCTAAAAATTAATTTTAATCAAAGAATAGAAGAACTTAGCGGCGAATCTGATTTTTGTAATGGTTCTGGACAGTGGTTATCTTACTTTCTAAAAGCTATTTACATGGATTGAATCTAAGCAAAACCTTTTCAAATGGATGGATTCTTCTTCAGAAGGGGCTGATCTGTGGCTTTTCTTTGGAAAAGGTCTCAGCTCCAAAGTTTCCATCTATTCAAGAGGGCTCTTGTGATCAAGAGTTTTTCTCAACCATTCTGGGGGGTGTTGATGTATAATTGGAGGAATATCTTACAGAAAGACTGGGCTGTTAAAAGCAGGCAAGACAGGCTGCATTCATGGCAGTGGTGGAATTCAGCCAGTTCGCATCTATTCGGGAGAACCGGTTGGTAACTTTCTAAGCAGTTCGGAGAACTGGTTGTTAGAAGAAATCTCCTTTTGTTTTTTCCCACTTTACGGGGCTAATCCTGTAAGGAAGGAAACATTCTGGTGTTGTTTCTAGCCTCATCTTTATTGCCCTGCTTACAGAAACTGCCTGTCCGGTTAACCCTTATTACATTGTCACAGCTAAGGCGAAGTGCCCATCGACCTGAGTGACCTTGAGTTGGCCACGCCCACCCAGTCACATGACCACTGAGCCCCGCCTACCCAGCTGGTCATTAGGGCAAAGAACCGGTTGGTAAATTATTTGAATCCCACCACTGATTCATGGCCACACAGGACTACATTAGCAATACAGTACCTCTTCTTCTTTACAATATCCCCCTCCTCCCTCCGTCGAAATTTCCCCTCCCCTATTTAGCATCTTTGGTATCTAAGTGCATGCCACAGGTCCAACATTTATCTACAAAGGTTATTTCTACAAAAGGCTTTCTGGCTCTCAGCATTCATTCCCCTGGAAATATCTCCAGCAACATATTAGGCTGCACCAGGGGTGGCTTTCTTGCCCCGTTCCAACCGGTTCGGTTGGAACGGGGCTGGCGGCATCCTCGTGCACGCGCGCGGTGCACGCATGCGTACTAGCGTCTGTGCGATGCTCCAGCTGCTCCTTTTCGTCAAAACCGGGTAAGGACCGCGGGCGGGTGGGTGGGCCCTTCGCTGTTCCCGGAAGTTACTTAATTCCGGGTTCGCCGACCAACCGGTTTGCAGGGACCGCCACGAACCGGTTGAAACCCACCCCTGGGCTGTGCCCATCGGGACTTCTATAAAATGGCTTTGGGGAAGGATGTGACTGAAATCTACAAGTCTCCCTGTCCTTTCATGGCTATCGGTATCTGTCCATCCTCATCTCTCCAACATTCGTTAGCATTTATCTGAAAAATACAGGCAGTGTCCTTCCAATAACACTGTAATTCTTTTTCTTCTGTTTCCAAGTGCCTTTCCTGGATAAGGCTGGCTTAAGAGAAAGTAGCAATCCATAGATGTAGCATTAAAGGAACGGGCATTCCAAGCTTCTGGGATAGACTATTATGATTGTGGAATTCCCTAGCCTTTCCTCTTTGTCTCAATGGACCAGGAGACTCTCTTTTGAGAGCCGCAGTCACATTGTAGTAGCAATAACAGGAGGGAGCATTTGCAGACATGTCTCTCTTGTTTTTGTATCAATTCAGTTCAAAGGAACAAGAAGACACAATCACAGCTGAAGGCCTTTGAGCGTCAGATGGCAGAGGTTTTTTTTTGTCTTCTGAATCCAGCTTGTCTCACACTCTCCTTCCTCTTCCAGCCTCTCAAAGGAAACATTTGTATTGTTCGATAACACAGGGCAGCCTTATCTTTGATTCCCCGAGCGAATGAATGGAGGCCTCTCAAAAATAGAGAGATCCAGCAATCCTGCACAAGAGAGTCTCAGCTGATTACAAATGTCCCAACAGCAGCAGCAACATCAGCCTAAAACAGCAGAGGCAGAAAGAGGGGCTGGGGCCAAATTCACCTTCTTTGATATGTCACTTGAACAACGGTGATCACTAAGGCTTAGCTTGATCTCTTGGCCCTCCCAGCACAATAGATTGGCCAGCCACACGACGGCTGGTTGCAACTGAGAGGGGCAAGAGGATGGTTTCCTCCTTCAGATCTTTACCTGGGAGCTAATGGACAGCTGGGACCCCCCACCCCCAAGCTGTGAGCACTGAGTACATTCAAAGCATGTAGATCCAGAGGTGGCAGGAGTTTGATATCTGTTCTGACCCCCCTTCTCCGTCAGGAACTAAAGCCAAAACAGACGTACAAAAGAATGTTTTAATCAGTCCAGACTCTTGTTGGCTGCAAGCCCAAAATAAACAAAGAGATAATCACTCTGGCAAAAAGTCCTTCACACCGACGCAGCACTGCAAACAGGCTTCTCACAGCAAACCACTTCTCCAAGTTGGTTTCTCTTAATTCCTGAACGTGAACGAGAACGTTGACTCCTGCAACCAGGGCGTGGCACAAACAGTCCCTTTTATAATCAGGAGAGGATCTTAATCAGCATCAGCTAAGCACAATCATCTCCTACAATTACGCTGTTGTTCTTTACGTTGAGTAGCCGTTCGCCTGCGTGCATCCTGAAACAACTCCCAAATGTTTTCCTGAACATTCCCTTTGATCCAATGCTCTGCTGCCACCTGGTGGCCAACCAGTCTCTCCCCGCCCTGCTCGGAGTCGACACCCTGTCCAGAGTCCTCCACCTCCTCCAAGGCCGACTCATAGGACCCCTCGCTGTCGGAGTCTGGCAGCAGCTCCAATGGCTCCTGCCGGGCCACAACAATATCTCTGTTCCAAGTGGCAACAGCATGAAAAAAGATCAGACCTCAGTTTGACCGCAAGGACAATGGGAACAGGAAGAGCTCCGCTACTGACCTTATGTGATGGCGAGGTCAGACCTCATATAAACTTGTGTGTGTTCTGTGACGTGCAGTATGTTACACGTCTCTCTGGATGCCGTCCCATGCAAAAGTATTGGGGCAGTCATGAAACTGTATGCAAATTCAGTTAGTGCTTATCAAAGGCTTTCTAGACTAAGCACTATAGAAATACCCAACCGATAACTCAAATCTCCCAAATGTAAGAATAGGGGAATGATTAGGACTTGGATCACATGTTGTATTATGCACCTTTTAACCATGGTTTAGTGAATAAACCATAGTTCGCTGAGTTTAAGCAAAGATGCTTGCTCCTCGGGAGGAAATCTGTAGCAATCATAGACAGTATATTAAAACAGCAGAGACATCACCTTGCTGACAAAGGGTCCATGTCAGTGTTTCTCAACCTTGGTGACTTTAAGTCCTGTGGACTTCAACTCCCAGAATCCCCCAGCCAGCTGTGCTGGATGGGGGATTCTGGGAGTTGAAGTCCACAGGACTTAAAGTCACCAAGGTTGAGAAACACTGGTCCATGTAGTCAAAGCTATGGTTTTCCCAGTAGGGAGCCGAGGTGGTGCAGTGGTTAGGGTGTAGTACTGCAGGCCACTTCAGCTGACTGTTATCTGCAGTTCAGCGGTTCTAATCTCACCGGCTCAAGGTTGACTCAGCCTTCCATCCTTCCGAGGTGGGTGAAATGAGGACCCAGACTGTGGGGGCGATATGCTGACTCTGTAAACTGCTTAGAGAGGGCTGAAAGCCCTATGAAGCGGTATATAAGTCTAACTGCTATTGCTATTGCTATAGTAATCTATGGCTGTGAGAATTGGACCATAAGGAATGCTAGGCATTGAAGAATTGGGGCTTCAAATAGCGTTGTTGGAGAAGACTCTTGAGAATCGCTTGGACACCAAGGAGGCCAAATTAGTCCATCCTAAAGTAAAGCAACCCTGCCTATTCCTTGGGAGGTCAGGTATTGAAGCTGATTACTTTGGCCACCAAATGAGAAGAGGCGACTCATTGCAAAAGACCCTGATGTTGAGAAGATTGAAAGCAAAAGGAGAAGGGGAATGAGGTGGTTAGACAGTGTGATCAATGCAATGAACATGAATTTGGACAAACTCTGGGAAACGGTGGAGGACAGAAGGGGCCTGATGTGCTATGGTTTATGGAGTCATGAAGAATCGGACGACAACTTAAATAAACGTATAAGATACAATTTATAAACTATAAAGGCTGGATTTACACTACATACTCCGCCTTAAGCAAATAAACCATTTTGGCCTAGTGCATTCTGCCAACCAAGCGTATGAATGCAATTCTGGAAAAGACAAATCTGTGGTGAATTGGGTGCTTTCAGAATGTTTAGCTCTTGCCAACTTAAATAGGACAGCATTTCATTCATTTCATTTCATTTATTCAATTTCTAGGCCGCCCAATCCCGAAGGACTCCGGGCGGCTTACAGATATGAAAAATATTAAAAAAAGAATTAAAACAATAAGAACACAACAAAATTAAGAAGAAGCACAACATGCACCCAATCAAAGGAGGGCTGGACCTCAATCAAGAGGTCAACAGCTCGGGGCCTGCCGGAAAAGCCAGGTTTTAATAGCTTTACGGAAGGCCAAGAGAGTGGGTAGGGCCCGGATCTCTGGGGGTAGCTCATTCCATAGGGCTGGAGCGGCAACAGAGAAGGCCCTACCCTGAGGCGTCACCAGCCGGCATTGTCCCGCTGAAGGCACCTGGAGAAGGCCCACCCTGTGCGATCTTATTGGTCTTAGGGAGGTATGCGGCAGAAGACGGTCTCGCAGGTATCCGGGTCCTAGGCCATGTAGGGCTTTAAAGGTTATATCCAGCACCTTGAATCGTGCTCGGAGACCAATGGGAAGCCAGTGCAGCTCGCGGAGGATAGGTGTAGTGTGGGTGTACCTTGGTACACCCAATATCGCTGCAAAGGGCAGCTCCATTTCCTTTCCGCTCACTTGAGCTCTCCTCTCTCAAGCAGATTTTTAAATCATTACATTGCCCCATCATTTTTGTTTTTACCTGATTGCTCGAGTCCAGAATCCCTTCCAGCATGGAATGTATATTATTTATGCTAGAATATTGGACTGTTTCCACTTTATGACATCATGTGTTGCTATGGTGAATCCGTGGTGCTGTCACTAACGTTCAGACAGCAGTTGAAGCAACAGGGGTGACACCAGAAATGTTCAGGGAAAGTCACTGAAGGAAATTCCTGGAGTGGGCTCGATTGGAGATACGATGTACTCGTATGAGTGTAAAATGATCTCATGGCGCTCTCAAGATCTTTTTGTGCACAAAAAGTGTGTACAATTGAAATAGTACATGAAATGCTAAGCCTAAACTAAACAGAACAAATGTACATATTTAATTAATTACAAAAATTCCTCTAATACCTTAATGCAAGTTATACGAATTCAGTCAGTGAGCAAGGGTTTTCAAGTTTTCATCACTCTATAATGTAGAATGGAGACTTAATATTTACCTGCTGTTTTTCAAGGGCAGCTTCTACATTATTGAATAGCTTCTCCTTGAAAACCAGTCTGGCCCCCAAATTGCCATCCTTCTAAACATTACTGACTGATGGGAGACTAAAGAATTGACCAATGTTCGAGTTACTGTGTTTTTAATGGCTTTAGTTCTCATCGTGCACATTTTATTAGCGATTTGTTTTTTTGTTTTATGTTTTTCATTACTGTAAACTAAAGAGCGCTTGGCTTATTGGGATGGTGGCAAATTTGATAAGCAAATACAGGATGCTTAAATTTACAAGCGCTTTACAGCTACAGAGATTGCTGGGTCTGCCAGCTGAATCGATATGAGAGCCTCTAATTTGAAATACGTCAATGGGAATATCAAATTGAGCCGAGGTGGCGCAGTGGTTAGAGTGCAGCACTGCAGGCCACTTCAGCTGACTGCAGTTCTGCAGTTCGGCTGTTCAAATCTCACCGGCTCAAGGTTGACTCAGCCTTCCATCCTTCCGAGGTGGGTGAAATGAGGACCCGGATTGTTGGGGGCGATATGCTGACTCTGTAAACCGCTTAGAGAGGGCTGGAAGCCCTATGAAGCGGTATAGAAGTCTAACTGCTATTGCTATTGCTATGTAAGGATTGTCGTTTGTGTGTGTGTGTGTGTGTGTGTGTGTGTGTGTTGCCCTTTACCCAGAGATGCAGTTTAATGACTTCACAGATGGAAAACCTGTATAGAACTAGCTTTATTAACATTTAACAATGCTTGTGTTATCTGTTTGGTGAGACCTTTTCTGTAATTTCTTCTCTACTTCAGGGTTGAGGAAAACTAAAAATCTCAACCTCCTTTGTTTTAAGATATGGAAAATGGTAGGCGAGAAACCATTGTTTCTCCTGGGTAGTTTATCTTCGAATTCGAACTGCTATTGCTATTGCTATATCAGAAGGAGAGGAGGAGGAGGAGGAGATGATGTGCAGTTTGGGGAGGAGCAGCCAAACAATCTTCGCTTGTTTGCAGGAACAACTTAATCTTACAGAATATAATTGATGAGCTTCTATTTTTTATTAGAGTTAGGCAAAAAAGAAAAAAGGGATCTGCTTGTGGATTCCTGAGAGATGAGCGGCAGATCAAGAAGAACACAGGGTTATTGATTTGCTGACGCTAGGCAGTTAAGACTTTGGGTTTACAATTCCCTTCCCCTCTAAGTCCTGCTGTGCTGTGTGTAAAGCAGTTGTTCTTGAAGAGGATGGGCGAAGAGCATTGGAAGTATACATCAAGGGTATACACACCAGTCCCAGCAGGGTCACCCAAGGCACGAAGATCATCCTGACCAGTGGTGGGATTCAAATAATTTAACAACCGGTTCTCTGCCCTGATGACCAGCTGGGTAGGTGGGGATCAGTGGTCATGTGACTGGGTGGGTGTGGCCAACTCAACGTCACTCAGGTTGATGGGCGCTTCGCCTTAGCTGTTACAATCTAATAAGGGTTAACCAGAGCAATTCAGATTAGGCTAGGAACATGACCAGAATGTTTCCTTCCTGCCTTCCTTACAGGATTAGCCCTGTAAAGTGTGGGGAAAAAAACAAAAGGAGATTTCTTCCAACAACCGGTTCTCCGAACTGCTTAGAAAGTTACCAACCGGTTCTCCCGAATAGGTGCGAACTGGCTGAATCCCACCACTGATCCTGACTGTCCAGCTAAAGCAAGGAGGCACTTATGTTTGACACCAGTGACAATGGAGAAGGCATCAATTCATACCTGAGAGACCGCCTCCTGCCAATTACCTCCCATAGACCGATCAGATCTCACAGGTTAGGTCTCCTCCAGATTCCATCCGCCAGCCAATGTCGGCTGGCGACTCCCCGGGGGAGAGCCTTCTCTGTTGCAGCTCCAGCCCTCTGGAATGATCTCCCTGTCGAGATCCAGACCCTTACGACCCTCCCGGCTTTCCGCAAAGCCACCAAGTCCTGGCTGCTCCAGCAGGCCAGGGGGCCTGTGAAACATCCAGCCCCGTGGAAATTGTGAATGTTGCGGTTTTGTTTTTAAAGTGTTGTCTTTGTCTAGTTTTCCCCCTTCCCTTGTCTATTGTGAGCCGCCCGGAGTCCTTCGGGAGTGGGCGGCATACAAGACAAATAAATACAAATACAAATACAATACCGCATGGGAGAAGGCAGTGGTGAACCATTCCTGTGCTCCACTAAAAAGAAAGAAATGAACTCCTACGTAGACAGACAATATAAAATGATTGACAATATGTTGCTGGATGATGGGGTCCTGGGGTCACATGGCACCCAACATGCTACTCTAGAGGGTATTAAACACACAAGAACAATTACTTAAGCAGAGCAGGTTGAAAGCTTCTTTTAAACCCTGAGAAACAGGATAATATTTGGAAGTGATTCAGGCAGATGCCTCCCTGATTTGCTGGAGCATAAGGAGGACGGGAGGTACAACACAGTCATACTTGCAAGATTTTTTCTTATTATAGCCGATCTCCCATGGAGTTGTATTACAGCCTTCCTGCGGAGTTGATTCCTTGGTCTGTTCTTTCTAGAGGTGCTGACAGCTACCGAGAAAAAGCTGAGGATCTCTCAGCGTACTAACGGTGTTTATGACGTGGCTAGATTAAAGCCTTTGAGATGTCTGGTTGCTGATAACTGCCATGCAAGGGAAGGAAATCTGTAGTTGCAGAGACAGAGTTAGAGTGGGAATGGGAGACATAAGAAACATGGACATGGTAAAACTCAACACAGTGAAAGATGAAACGAAGAGACTGGACACTCATTTATCCAGAATAAAGGGAGTTGGATTAGAAGACCTCCAAAATCCCATCAAACTCTGCTATTGTCAGGCCTGCAATTAATTTCCTTTTAGAATTTTGGCCTGCCCCACTTTCTCTTATTTCATTATGCTGTTTCATTAGTATAGTTGATGGGAGGGGGGAATAGACAGGAGTAGGATCGTGGAATGTATTGTTTTTCATTCTTTCCTAGAAGACCAAGGTCATCTTTTGTCTCCGCACTTTTACACCTGACTGGAAGCAGCTGGGTGTGGATGCCAGCATGGAAGAAGAAGATTGGACCATGTGACGGATTTGTGGGTGTGGGGCAGGGCTGGGTTCCTACCGGTTCGCACCGGATCGCATGATCCGGTTCGTCGGTGAACCCGGAAGTAAGGAACTTCCGGGAACGCCGGTACCGGTCCTGGGCCCTGTCGCGCGCTCCCCCGCCCGTCTGGACTAAGCGCAGCCTGCCGTTCACTGTTTGGCTGGAGTCCAGCCAATCAGTGAGCGGGCTGGCTTCGTTTAAAAGTGTGGCGCCAACGGCTAACATTCCTCTTTTGAAAAGAATCTTTCTCTCAAAGAGTCTTTTCCAAAGGGTTTGTTTGTTGCCGAGACGCCTCGTTTCGCGCTTCACGCCTTCCCTTCGCCTTCCAGGAGCTTGCTGCTTTCCCCACAGGTAAGCAACCAAGCCCTGGCGGCAAGACTCGGGACGCTAGCGGCGGGACTTCGGGTGGGCGGTGGCGACGGCAGCGGTGGTAGCGGCGGTAGGAAGCTGGGGGGGGGGATAGGGGTGGCAGCGGTAGCGGCCTAGGTTTCGCCAGGGAAGGCCTCCAGGCCTTCCCTCGTGAAAGCCGCGGCGTCGCGTAGGCCACGTGGCTGCCTCCGGGTGGTGGGGGCGGCGGCCTTGCTTGCGAAAGCCGCGGCCTCGAGTAGGCCACGTGGCCGCTTTCGGGTGGGGGGGCCGCCGGTAGCCGCCTAGCTTTCGCGAGGGAAGTCCTCCAGGCCTTCCCTCGTGAAAGCCGCGGCGTCGCGTAGGCCGCGTGGCCGCCTCCGGGTGGCGGCGGCGGCAGCGGCCTCGCTTGCAAAAGCCGCGGCCTCGCGTACTACGCGTGGCCGCCTCCGTGTGGTGCGGGTGGCGGCGGCGGCCTCGCTTGCGAAAGGGAAGTCCTCCAGGCCTTCCCTCGTGAAAGCTGCGGCGTCGCGTACTACGCGTGGCCGTCTTCTGGTCGTTGGGGGGGGTGGCCTCACTTTCGAAAGCCGCGGCCTCGCGTAGGCCGCGTGGCTGCCTCTGTGTGGTGCGGGCGGCGGCGGCGCCGCGGCGGCCTCGCTTGCGAAAGGGAAGTCCTCCAGGCCTTCCCCTGCAAAAGCCGCGGCCTCGCGTACTACGCGTGGCCGCCTCCGTGTTGTGCGGGCGGCGCCGGCGCCGCCGCGGCCTCGCTTGCGAAAGGGAAGTCCTCCAGGCCTTCCCCTGCAAAAGCCGCGGCCTCGCGTACTACGTGTGGCCGTGGCTGCGACCGTCTAGTTTTCGCTAGGGAAGCAAGCCCCCCACCTCCCCTCTACCCTCGCCTGGCTTGCTAAGCATGCCAGGCAACCTAAGTGACTTTACCTAGCCTTGTCCCTCCAGTCAGGTTTCTTACCTGTTCCTGCTGCCTGCCATCGCGACGAGGATCCATCCATCGCATCGGAGTGCTGCTGATTCTGCCTGCTGCTGGTAAGTGGCCCGGTTTTATTTAATTATTATTTTAATGTATTTTAAAATATTTTATTTAATGCATAGAATTTTTTATAATACTTTTACATATAAGTATTGAGTGTAGAATACTTTAAAATGGTTTACTTTAATTTATTTTGGATATAATATTTTTTTAAATCGTCATTCTATCCAAAATAAATTAAAATAAACCTTTTTAAAGTATTCTTCACTCAATACTTTGAAATGTATTGTGCATTGAATTTTTTATAATAGTTTTATTGTAACTTATTGTGTGTGGAATATTAGTAATGGTTTCATTTATGTTATTGTGTGTTGGCATAGTTTGAAATGAAATATGAATTATTGCTTGTGCTTTGAAATAATCCTAATGCATGAAACTAATTATGATTGAATAGTTTTACTGAAACCTTGGGATCTAACATCAAAATTTTGATCGCGTGGCCATGAGAATGCTGCAACGGTCGCTAAGTGTGAAAATGGTCGCTAAGTGTGAAACATGGTCATCAGTCACTGTTTTCAATGCCATTGTAACTTTGGTCACTATACCACCTTTCTGGCCACAGTTCTTAAGTGAATAACTGCAGCTGACAAGTTACTAACATAAGTAAGTGAATCTGGTTTCCCCATTTGACTTTGTCAAAAGGTCACAAAAGGCAATTACAGGACCCCAGGACACTGAAACCAGCATAAATACAAATCTGTTGCCAAGCATCAAAATTTTGATCGCGTGGCCATGAGAATGCTGCAACGGTCGCTAAGTGTGAAAATGGTCGCTAAGTGTGAAACATGGTCGCTAAGTGTATGTATCCTAGAAAATCAGATTTAGTGTGTTTCACCCTCATTGTTTAGGTAATTCTGAGGTGGTTGATGGTTCTGTGAATGCCTGTCCTTTAAAATTGCCCGCAATGCCTTGATGGTTTTTATTCCAGTGGCTTTGTCTTTCCTGTCCTTAGGCTTAGGGAAAAAAAACCTGGTTTCATTCGCAGTCTTGGGGGGGGGGGGGTTGTTGTTATTTTTTTGTGTTTTCCATCATAGTTTGTGTGTGTGTGTGTGTGTAATGTCCCACAGTTATCTACGCATTAATAATGATCTAGTAATATTTCCTTATACATTTTAGGGACCTTTCTTTACATAATTGGTCTTTTCTTTCATACTTTTGGCTTTCTAATTCCTGTTTCCGTTAGTTGGCAATAGCTAAAACCAATCCCACATGAAAAAGTATTCAAAGCCTTCTTGATTTTAATTGTCAATTTATTTATTCCTGCACATTGCAATATTTATTCATTTACATATCTCTGTTTTTCCACTGTTGTGCAAACACATCCCACGTAATCTACCTTTACGATTGCTCTTCTAACCACTAACTTCTGAATAGCTTCTTGGACCGACCTAAGTACTAATTCATAATTTCATATGCATTCATATATTCCTGTCTTTTGGAACTGAGAACTAAATTTCAGAAAAAGGAAATCTGTATTGCTCTGGGAATATGACATTCATTCTTGAACTATCTTCTTGGATGAAAGACTATATCTTTCCTGTTTGTTTATATGGCGCCATCGGAGCAGAAAGCGATTAAGTTCTTCCGTAGATATTCGGTGGTGAATCCAACTTTGTGCAAGCTTTCCATTGCTGCGGAATATATGGTCTCTGCATCTTGTCTCTCTAATTCCAGAAGCTCAACGAAGATGGTTGCTGGGCATTCTGGATCCTCAACTCTAACAAAAACTATCAGCACTGCTGTCATTGAAAGTGTTGAGGCTTCATCAATTATTAGGCACACCTTTCGATTATTTGCAATAATCGTTGAAAACACGGTGGTCTTGATCTGTTTCGCAATGAAGTCAATAATTTTTACTGCAGTTCTTCGTGAATGCAAGCCAACTCCAACATCCACTCCAAGCGTATTCAGCAAATTTACTTGCGCTTCGATGTCTGAGAATGGATTACATCTCTGCGCCAGATCGTAAACGGTGGAAAATATTGTGCAGGTACTGGATAAATGTTTCTCAGTTGACTTATCCAGGGATTTGGTGAAAGCTTCCTGCTCCTGTTGCCTAGATGTAATACGGTGGTGTGCAGAAGACCGGCAAGCCAGAGATGCTTCCCCTGTAAGTACCTGTCTTTATTGCTGGGATTTGGTGTGCTCTGTCTTGTCTTCCTCCTTGAGATAGTGAAGTGCCAGCAATTAAGGCGTTTCTTTCCGTGTCTGTCCTTTGTGCAGGTATTTGGAGCCAAGCAAAGCCAATCAGCCTAGATGTAATACGGTGGTGTGCAGAAGACCGGCAAGCCAGAGATGCTTCCCCTGTAAGTACCTGTCTTTATTGCTGGGTGTGGTGTGCTCTGTCTTGTCTTCCTCCTTGAGATAGTGAAGTGCCAGCAATTAAGGCGTTTCTTTCTGTGTCTGTCCTTTGTGCAGGTTTTTGGAGCAAGATGGTGAGGTGGTGGTGCAGAAGACGCAAAAAAGGAGAGTAATTTTCCTTTTCTATTATTTTGTGTGCTGGTTTCATCCCAATGCAGTCCATGCAATTAAAGTCTTGCTTTCTGTGTCTCTTCTTTGTGCAGCCCATTCATTGGAGTCCGTGATTCTGAAGACTGGCAAGAACAGGCATCTTCCATCTGTAAGTAGCTCTTTTATTGTTTTTGTACTTATTTTAATCATATTGTAGTTGGGGGAAAGAATTCAGTGACATCGTCTTGGACACTCCCACCCGGTCACATGGGCGGCAAGCCACTCCCATCCGGTCACATGGGCGGCAAGCCACTCCCATCCGGTCACATGGGCGGCAAGCCACTCCCATCCGGTCACATGGGCGGCAAGCCACTCCCATCCGGTCACATGGGCGGCAAGCCACTCCCATCCGGTCACATGGGTGGCAAGCCACTCCCATCCGGTCACATGGGCGGCAAGCCACTCCCCAAAGGAGGCCACGCCCACAGAGGTGGTTCGAACAATTTTTGAAACCCACCCCTGGTGTGGGGAGAAGATCATGAACTTTTAACTGGGTGGGATTCTGATGTCATTTCCAGAATTGGGATTAACACAGATGTGCTAAGATGTCTGCTTTATTAAATTGGAACTTTAAGGATCGTTTTGCCTTGGACTCTGATTTAATTCTACATGATACTTGGAACGCTGACATTTATTCTATATTTGTGATGGCAAACCTCTGGCACATGTGCCACAGATGGCACATAGAACCCTCTCTGTGGCCACGCGAGTCATCAACATGTGCATGCGCCTCCCACCAACCAGCTGGTTTTGGGGTCTCTGCCTTGTGTACAGGAGATGCATGTGCATGCGCAGGGGGGAATGGGGGGCACCCCATTTTTGGTTTTAGGAAGCCTCAGGGAGGCCTGCTAGGCCCAAAACAGGGTGGGGGGGCACGGCACCCCCCAGTACCCCATTTTTGGTCCCAGGAGGCTTCAGGGAAGTCTGCTAGGCCCACAACAGGACGGGGGGAGGGTTTGCATGCATGCACAGGGCGGGCACAAGGGCTCTCACACATGTGCAGGGGTGGGAGGACCTCGTGTGTGTGTGTGTGTGCTTGCATGCACAGGGGGGTGGGCTGTCAAGCACGCACGTGAGTTCGGCACGCGAGGACAAAAAAGACTAGCCATCACTGTTCCATATTCTATTCTAAAATGTACACATTGATATGTTAGGTGCCAATAAAGTAAATTGACTGGATGCTTTCAATCAGAATGTTACACTGTTTATTATTTACGACGTGAAAAAGAAAGAGGGAGTTATAGTAATGGAAGACAAAAAGTACAGGAAAAATTGGAACTAAAATTAAGCCTAAACTAATAATAGGAAGCAGCAGTAGAACTCATAATAACAATATTGTGGATAAAAAAGAGAAATGTAAATGTTTCCCCTGCACCAAAATTACACAGAACGCTGTTACCTTTGATAGGTATGGTGGTACCCATTTAGCTACTCGCATTTGCATGCTTTTGAACTCCTGGATTGGCAGCAGCTGAGGCAAGTAATGGAAACTCACTCTGTCACATGTCACTGGGTCTCAAACTGCCAACATTCTGGTCAACAAGCCCAAATCACTCAGCCAACAAATCACTCAGCCACCATGCTTCTTGTATATTGTAGGTAGCACTGGCTTTTTAGGATTGACTGTCAATAGTAAAGGAATCAGAAATCACAGACCACAGACGAGCACTTGGTACAGAAGAAATAAGAATTTCCTCTGTACCAAGAAAAGATGGAAAAGATATTCAGAGACTGAGATGTATCCTATGCTCAAAGTTATACAGGCAAAGATTTTCTCTGTGATATCTACGGAAGTACAGATTGGATTTGAAGAAGTAGGATAAAATATATATATATATTGATGCTTTTGAACTCTGGAGATGACACTGACTCCTAAGAATACCATTTTTAGAATTTAGAATTTTATTAGAATTTGTAGGCCGCCCTTTTCCCTGAGGGGACTCAGGGCGGCTCACACAAAAACTGGGAAGGGGGGGAATACAGACAGTAGGACAACATGTAATAAAATAGCAAACAACATACATTCATCATTCGGGAGGGGCAACTATCCTATCCCCAGGCCTGACGGGCGAGCCAGTTCTTCAAGGCTATGCGGAAGGCCTGGACGGTGGAGAGGGTACGAATCTCCACGGGGAGCTCGTTCCAAAGGGTCGGGGCTACTGCTGAGAAGGCCCTCCTCCTTGTAGTTGCCAGCCGACACTGGCTGGCCGATGGAATGCGGAGGAGGCCTAATCTATGGGATCTTATCGGTCGCAGGGATGTAATTGGCAGAAGGCGGTCTCTCAAGTATCCAGATCCACTGCCATGTAGGGCTTTATGGGTGATTAATAGCACCTTGAAGCGCATCCGGAGATCAACAGGTAGCCAGCGCAGCTCGCGGAGGATAGGTGTAATGCGGGTGAATCGGGGTGCACCCGCAATCACTCGCGCGGCTGCATTCTGCACTAGCTGAAGTCGCCGGATGCTCTTCAAGGGCAGCCCCATGTAGAGCACATTGCAGTATTCCAGCCTAGAGGTCACAAGGGCCCGAGTGACTGTTGTGAGAGCCTCCCGATTCAGGTAGGGTCGCAACTGGCGCACCAGGCGAACCTGGGCGAACGCCCCCCTGGTCACAGCCGTTAAGTGGTGGTCAAATGACAGCTGTGGATCCAGGAGGACTCCCAAGTTGCGAACCCTCTCTGAGGGGTATAAAATTTGACCCCCCAGCCTGAGTGATGGAACAGTAGCCAAATCTTTGGGAGGGAAACACAACAGCCACTCGGTCTTTTCTGGGTTGAGCACAAGCTTGTTAACCCTCATCCAGTCCATGACGGCCTCAAGGCCCCGGCACATCACGTCCACCGCTTCATTGAGTTGGCACGGGGCGGACAGATACAATTGAGTATCGTCCGCATATTGATGGTATCTAATCCCGTGCCTGCGGATGATCTCTCCCAGCGGTTTCATGTAGATGTTGAATAGTAGGGGGGATAAGACCGAGCCCTGAGGCACCCCATAATTTAGGGGCCTAGGGGACGATCTCTGCCCCCCCACTAACACCGACTGCGACCTGTCCGAGAGGTAGGAGGAGAACCACCGTAGCACGGTGCCTCCCACTCCCACCTCCCGCAGTCGTCGCAGAAGGATACCATGGTCGATGGTGTCGAAAGCCGCTGAGAGGTCAAGGAGGACCAGGATGGAGGAACGTCCTTCATCTCTGGCTCTCCAGAGATCATCCATCAATGCGACCAAAGCGGTTTCTGTGCTGTAACCGGGCCTGAAGCCTGACTGGAAGGGGTCTAGGTAGTTTGCTTCCTCCAAGGACCGTTGGAGCTGGAAGGCCACCACCTTCTCAACAACCTTCCCCAGAAATGGAAGGTTGGAGACTGGACGATAGCTATTAAGAACAGCTGGATCCAAGGATGGTTTCTTCAGGAGGGGTCTCACCACCGCCGCTTTCAGTGTGGCGGGGAAGTTCCCCTCCCGAAGGGAGGCGGTTACAACCGCCTGGATCCAGCCTCGTGTCACCTCACTGCAGTTAGTAACCAGCCATGAGGGACACGGATCCAGGACGCAGGTGGAGGTACTTACAGCTCTCATGGCCTTGTCCACATCCCCGGGGGTAACGTCCTGAAACTCAACCCAGAGCTGTTCTACTTGGTCCCCTTGCGCCTCGGCTGGAACTGCAGGGGTGGAGTCCAAGTCCGACCGAAACCGAGCAATTTTGTCCGCTAAGAATTGGGCATATTCTTCAGCTCTGCCCTGCAAGGGTTCCCCCGCCTCCCTTTTGTTCAGTAGGGAGCGGGTTATCCTAAACAGGGCGGCTGGACGGGACTCAGCGGATGCTACCAGGGTGGCTATATGCGATCTTTTTGCTGCCCTAAGTGCCCTGGTGTATTCCCTGGTGCAGGCGGTTACCATTGCCCGGTTCGGTTCGGACTTATCGGACCTCCAACGGTGCTCTAGGCATCTCCTCCGGCGCTTCATCTCCCGGAGTTCCTCGGTAAACCAAGGGGGTCTCCGGGATCCGCCGCCTCGGAGGAGCCGCAGTGGCGCAATCCGGTCGAGGGCCTCCGACGCTGCCGAGTGCCACGCAGCAGCCAGAGTCTCCACCGGACTGTGGGCGAAAGTGTCAGGAATAACCCCAAGCTCTGTCTGGAACCTTGACGGCTCCATAAGACGCCTGGGGCGGAACCACCTGGTCGGTTCCTCCTCCCTACAGTGGGGGTTTGGCCTCCGGAAGTCGAGCCTCAGTAGGTAATGGTCTGACCACGACAGGGGTATGATGTCACTCCCCCTCAGACCAAGATCACAAATCCACTGCTCCGAGAGAAATACGAGGTCAAGCATGTGTCCCGCTGAATGGGTTGGGCCCCGAATTACTTGGGTCAAGCCCATGGCTGTCATGGAAGCCATGAACTCCTGCGCCCCATCAGAGTTTTCGCCGAGCGACGGCAAATTAAAGTCCCCCAGGACCATCAACCTAGGGAACTCAATTGCCAGCTCGGCTACCGACTCGAGGAGCGAGGGGAGGGCTGCTGCAACGCTGTTGGGAGGCAGGTACGTTAGCAGCAGACCCACTTGACCCTTGAGGTCCAACTTTAACAGCAAAGACTCACACCCGACAATCTCCGGAGCAGGGACCCTACGAGGAACTAACGACTCTCGGATAACAGCGGCCACACCCCCACCCCTTCCCTGGGCTCTCGGCTGATGCAGCACCTGAAATCCTTCTGGGCACAGCTCTACAAGGGGGACTCCTCCCTCTGGGCCCAGCCAGGTTTCAGTAATACATGCCAGGTCTGCCCTCTCGTCTAAAATTAAGTCCCGGACGAGAGGAGCTTTATGTACAACAGACCTGGCATTTAGCGACAACAGCCTGAGACCAGGGTCCTGACTACTTGCGCCATCTGGTCTTGGAGTGGGACTCCTAGGGCCGGAAGGAGGGATCTCTGTAATGTAGCGAACCCTCCTTCCCCGGTAATGGCCTGCCCTAAAGTCCCCGCCGTATCTGCCCCTCCCTGTTACGACCGCAATACCCCGACCCTCTCCCGTGTCTCTGGTCCCCTCAACCACCCCCGTGGCCTCCGCAACTCCCGGCAGGTCCTCCGAATCACGCATACTCATACACTCCCCCAAGCAGTCCCCACGTAAAAAGTTAAAAACACAAAATTACAACAATATGATCAACCATGGATAGTTATGAAAACAAAGGGACCGTAGAACAATTCAATTCAGAGGTACTACTTGCACAAATAACCAGGCTCCAATGATCATAATTTAGAACCATTATGTGAAGATCTACAGTAGCTCTTCTGAGAAATCCATGCAGGGGAAAGGTAAAAAGAGAAAGAAAAAGAACATGATTAGCCCCCAAATGGATGGACTCAATTACAACAGTAATGGGTGTACCACTTGAAGAACTAGGCTGAGCAGAGATCATCATTATCTGTAATTCGAAGCAAGACTGAGGTCCAGCCCCCAGCTCTGATTGGGTGTATGTTGTGCTTTTTCTTAATTTTGTTGTGTCCTATTGTTTTTAAATTCGCTTTTTTAATATTTTCATTTCTGTAAGCCGCCCGGAGTCCTTCGGGATTGGGCGGTCTAGAAATTCAATAAATGAAATGACGTAGTTGTGAGTTCATCACTGCCTTATCTGCACTATCCATACCTGGATTATGAGATCTGACTGACAGTTTGTTAGCTAAACATATAGCAAGCAGCATCTTTATTTACTTCAGTTATAAATGGGGGTGGGGAGTGTCCTATTTGTATCAGCATCTTCAACAAAAATACATAATTTAATTCTGCCTTCACCAAGCTGTATGGTATCAATAATTCATTCCATTGTTTCAAAGGGAAAGTCACTGTTGAAGCTGGTAGTAACCTTATCCTTCTGTTCCGATTACAATGCCAACCAAGTCGGAAATGAACTCAGTGCCAAAGAACACTTTATCCTTAATCTTACTTGATTCATGAATTTGGAATCTTGTCTGGTTTACCGTATGAAAATGAAAAACTTGAGTTGATGGCACAGGGACACAGTGGCAAAGGTATAAGTACTGTACTGGGATTTTAGGTTATGTTCTCACTTCTCGGTTTATCTTGGCAAAGAAATGTTCAGTTGCCCTGTGCCGAGGTGGCGCAGTGGTTAGAGTGCTGTACTGCAGCCACTTCAGCTGATTGTTATCTGCAGTTCAACGTTTCTAATCTCACCGGCTCAAGGTTGACTCAGCCTTCCATCCTTCCGAGGTGGGTGAAATGAGGACCCAGACTGTGGGGGCGACTTGAACCGACCTAAGTACTAATTCATAATTTCATATCCGGTCACATGGGCGGCAAGCCACTCCCATCTGGTCATATGGGCAGCAAGCCACTCCCATCCGGTCACATGGGTGGCAAGCCACTCCCACAAAGGAGGCCACACCCACAGAGTAGGTTCCAACAATTTTTGAAACCCACCACTGGTGAAAAGTGAAACGTTTTCTAGCAAAGCAAGAAAGTCCAGTTGCCTTTTAAAAGAAAGCACCTTTAGGACAACCACAATCTGGATGACTGAGACTCTCCGCATACATTTATAAGTTTAAGTGCTATTATTATTGCTATGTGAAAAACAAACCAACCATTTTAGGGATTCGAGCCAGATATCAACCCACTGTTTCTCTTATTCGAGGGCTTCTCTGCTTTGTAGAAAGCTCACATTTTCTGCTTCACCTAATTGCCTAAGCAGATACCGTTAAGAAGATTTGTGCTGGATCAGGCACAAAACTCATCTATTCTGCCGCTCTTGAGCAAAAGTTGCCAATTAAATGTGTGAAGAAAGGAAACAAGCAGGTCAAGAAGATAAAGGCTTCATTTTTTTAAAAGAAAGAGCAGTAAGAAGGTTCTTATCTATGTAAACAAATCCTTTGGATTTAAAAAAAGACTGAATTTCTTTTCTCCCTCTCTCTTTTCATGCCTAACCAGGGCTGGGTTTCAGGCGGTTCGCGGCGGTCCCCGCGAACCGGTTGGTCGGCGAACCCGGAAGTAAGTAACTTGGAGAAGTGATTTGCTTTCTTTCTGTACACCTGGTTTTGCCGTAAGAGATCTTTGTTTTTGCATTCTGTTATCTTCTTGCCAGAGACTTTATTTATGTTTATTTTGGGCTTGCAGCCAGCGGGAGCCAGGACTGATAAAGTTATTTCCTTTTAAGTCTGTCTGACTGTCGTCTTTGAACAAGCGAAGAAGGGGGGTCAGAACAGAAAGATATCTGCCATGCATTCTGGATTAATTCAGACTGTGAACTGATTTTCATTAAGAAAATTCAGTTTGTGGTGGTAAGAGAGTGAGCTATTTAGATAGATGATAATTGTAATAACAGCACCCTTATTTTCCTTTGTGAATTACTGAAGCTGATGCATTAAGGGATGAGCATATTTATTTTCATTCTCTTAAAAAAATGAAGTTAGCTGGTAGGTTTTGCATGCCATTCTTGTCTTACGGTTATGGAAGAAAACCATTCTGTTTGTTTTTTTCCATCTGATCAACTGACACATATCCCCACCCTCCAGTTCACATTTATATGGACCCCCGGAGCATCCTTCCAACAGTTAACAAAGATACCCTGGGAGAACCTGAAGTCTATGCTACATTTCTTAATGAGCCCTTAAACTGGATTTCTCAAGTGATAACAAATTATAGGAAGCCAAATAAAGACACTAATGCATTACACATTAGAACAGATTCCCAGGAGAGCCGGAAGTAATTCATTTGTTAAGGAAGCATCTTTTGAAGGACAAAGGAAGCAATGACCCACGAGTCTTTGGTGTAGTTAAATCACCCTTGACTAATTTTTCTCATTATGATTGTCTGTCTGTATTATCCGCATGGCAGTAGCCAGGCTAAATGGATGACAGGGGAAATGTGTAAGGCTTGTTATCAGCCAAGCATTCTAATGTTTAAGAGAATCTTAGGAAAACTAAATGCGGATTCCTTGAATCTGCTTCATCTGAATCTAGGCACTAATAAATTGATCCCACCAATTCTTTCCAAGGTTTCCATATTTTTGAGCTACTTGCATTTGTATTTGGTAAAGCAAGTAGGTTTTGACTTGGGAGTGTAGGAAGTTTATCACCCAGCCCTCTCCCAGAAAAAATGAAATATCCTAGGAAATATTGAAAAAGGCAGAATATTTCTCTGGATGTGAAAAGAAAGAAACATGTTTTAAAAGACAGAATAGCTGCCTGCAGCTTCCTGCCCATCCCCACTTCGTCAATGGGCCATTAAGAAGGCCAAGCTAGTCCACTCTACATAATAAAGACTTCTCCACTGCAGCCCAGGGGGGATGGGAGTAAAGGCATAATAATATTGGCCCTTTACTCAACTGACCACATGGCATCTGAGAACTCAACCAAACCTGGATTCAAAACGCAGCCTAGAGAGTTGCCCCTGCATGGGCCCATGGGAGTCTGACAACCAATCAGAATACATTTCTTACACAGGAACAGGAAACAGAGAGGTGGGACTGAACAGGTTATAAAAAGCCTAGCAAGCCCCTCCCTCAGCCCTTCTCTTCTTCTCCACCAACATTGAAGCATGTGATCACCTTTTCTGTCCAGGGCTCAAGCCATGTGGCCCTGTCCAACAATAAACCATCTTTCCAAGCAGCCTCCATGTCTCCAGTGTCTTTTCCCCCCACTTGGAGCCGAACCCAGAAGGACATTTCTTTCAACAGGGTGTTGCAAACAAAGCAAGGATTTGTGCCAAGCTGACAATGCTTTGTACTCTACAATTAACACTCTTGGTTCCCTCCAATTACCATCTCCCCAGATGCTTAGGAGAAACAGGTGTCTCCTTTGTTTCTGTTTATTCAGTTGTTCTGGTGGCTTAATTAGGAACACAGCTGATGACTAGAGAGGCAGAGACCCTGGAAATCTTTAACCGCAGGAAAGGTAGCATCCAGCCCAGGAATGGGAGGGCCGAACCACTGTTGTCACAGGCTGCCAACTGTTTTACAAACTTAGAGCGCTAGAATAAAGCTGTTTCTGTGTAAAAAGAAAAAAAAAAGAAGGGGAAAGCAGAGGGCAGAAAGGAAGGAATGTATCTAAGGGTGCCCTTTGAATATGTTCCCAGGGATGACTGTTGAGCATCCTGTCTCTTATCATGATTAGAACCCTTTTCTGCAGTCAGTTCCTCTTTTCATCAGCTTCAGGCTTATAAATCATGGCTTTTTTTCAGTTCCAATGCTAAAGACGCCACGGAATTCTCTTTGGTTAATAATGCAGGGGACTCTCAACTTTGTAGTGCCAGGTCCCCTAAAATCAGTGGTGGGTTTCAAAAATTGTTGGAACCTACTCTGTGGGTGTGGCCTCCTTTGTGGGAGTGGCTTGCCACTCCCATGTGGCCGGATGGGAGTGGCTTGCCGCCCATGTGACCGGATATGAAATTATGAATTAGTACTTAGGTCGGTCCAAGTAGCTATTCAGACGTTAGTGGTTAGAAGCAATCGTAAAGCAAGAGATGGAATTAAAACCAGAAATATTTTGTTGGTTGTTTGAAAGGGAGTATAATATATATTTAATTTTACACATGTTAGCAGCTGCTGGAATTGTGTTTGCACAACAGTGGGAAAACAGAGAGATGTAAACGAATAAATATTGCAATGTGCAGGAATAAATAAATTGACAATTAAAGTCAAGAAGGCTTTGAATACTTTTTCACATGGGATTGGTTTTAGCAATTGCCAACTAACGGAAACAGAAATTAGAAATCCAAAAGTATGAAAGAAAACACCAATTATGTAAGGAAAGGTCCCTAAAATGTATAAGGAAATATTACTAGATCATTATTAATGCGCCGTAGATAACTGCGGGACATTACACACCCACCAGTGGTGGGTTTCAAAAAATTTTGTGGGAACCTCTTCTGTAGGTGTGGCCTGCTTTCCGGGTCCACTGGTGGAACCTCTTCTAACCGGTTCGGTAGATTTGACGAACCGGTTCTACCGAATAGGTGCGAACTGGTAGGAACCCACCTCAGCATAAAATGATAAATCTGTGACCCCCTCTCCCCCCTAAATAAAACTAAGAAGCTCCAATGGAAATAAGCCAATGTATAGTGGTCTGAATGGTTTCCTTACTGTATTTCTTTAAATCTCTTTTGCAATGGAAAACTGGGGCTCTGTCAAAGCTCGGTTCTGCTTCTGGCTTGTCCAGGCAGAGGGACTGGCCTCTTGCAAGGTTCCGGGAGCTACACGGGGTTTGAGTTCTTGAGACACAGATCCAGTATATGCAACACCTGGCTGATAAGAGAGAATGGTCAGGATGTGTGGCAGTGGTGGGTTTCAAATAATTTAACAACTGGTTCTCTGCCCTAATGACCATCTGGGTAGGTGGGGCTCGGTGGTCATGTGACTGGGTGGGTGTGGCCAACTCAACATCACTCACGTCAATGGGCGCTTCGCCTTAGCTGTTAGAATGTAATAAGGGTTAACCGGAGAGGCCGTTTCTGTAAGCAGGGCAATAAAGATGAGGCTAGAAACAACACCAGAATGTTTCCTCCCTGCCTTCCTTACAGGATTAGCCCTGTAAAGTAGGGAAAAACAAAAGGAGTTCTCCGAACTGCTTAGAAAGTTACCAACCGGTTCTCCCGAATAGGTGCGAACCGTCTGAATCCCACCACTGATGTGTGGGTGGGGGAATTTGGGAAAGAACAGATTGGAGGGAGAAACCATTCCCTGGCAGCCCAGGTGGAGCCCAGGAGAAGTTGGTGCAGAGAGCTGGAAGCCAGCAAGCCGCTTTGCCAATAAATCAAGATTATGTTGTCAAGGAAACATTTCCTTCCTCTCTCCCACAGCTTTCCTGTCGTAAGAGAAGCCCAGCAGATGTAAGGAAGCTGTGCAGAGGGATTTCTGCTCTGCCCCGCACAGCCAGCCCGTTGTCTACGCTAAGCTCGTCTCTTGCCCTCCAATTCTGCCTGGCTTCTTCACAGCTCTTGCCTGTGGATCTCTAAGGATTTCTAAGGCCACAGAATTGGGAAACCGCCCCCCATTCCCATCCCAGAGCTGCTGGTTGCAATGTATGGGTTCCATGAAGCAAGAACTCATATCTGCTAAAGTAGACTGGTATGGCCACGATTTACGCTCATCAACCAATTACTGAAAACTCATTTCCTAGATCTGCATACTATGCAGGTAGGCAGGTACACCACAGAACCAGATCCAAGGTGGGATGGTGGCGTATGGGGTGTGTCTCTCGGGCAATTAGTGCGGAGTGGCAGGGCAGAAGAACCTCCAGCGCTTAGGCTCCCGGAAGACAGTGCTGATGCCTTCTGCCCTTTGTGATCTCTAAGAGAAACCGGCCATCAGAAGAAATGGAAGAGCAATGGTGTAGCTGCTGGTTCGTCAGGTAGAATTGGGACAGAGTTCAGACAGCTTTGTGCGAAGGGCTGAACATCGGAAGGTGATTGAAAGTCTTGCACTGCTTGGACTGGCCTTGAACTCTACCTTTGGACTTTCTTTGAAGAGCAGCCTATTCAAGCCAGTTAGTCTTTCTACCAGGGACGTGCGGTGAGGTTTATGGCTGGTGAGGCACTGAAACAGGGGTTTCAATTTTTTTTTAGACTTGTGGACTTCAACTCCCAGAATTCCGCAGCCAGGCATGCTCAGTTCCGATTTAAAGAGACAGCATTTGTTTTTCTCCTTTGAGAAAAAGTTTTCCTTCATTCTTTTTCTTCTCAGACTAGATGAGGCACCTCATTCTCCCGCCTCCTCCTGTAGAGGGCACTTTTTAGAGGCTTTTTTAAACAGTTAAGCACCAAGCAGAGTCATCCACTGTGACTCTGGCAGCAACTAGCTCAGCCTTTTTCCTTTTACATTCTTTTTTCTTTTCATGATGACAGTGGTGGGGCTCTGCCTCCCCTGCCTCCCCTGCCTGCACGTCCCTGCTTCCTACCTTCTCTTCATGGTCTAGCAGTCTGTCCTATTTGTGACACCCCTAAAAAGTGCTCGCCATCTCCCTGAAGTTTGGGTTCCACCAATTCAGAAGCCCTAAATTAATGGCACCACGTTCATTCATGTATGCTTTGCCCAGTAAAAAATTACTGAGTCTACCCGAAAGGAAGGAAGGAAGAATCAGGACAGACAAAACTATATTTTTTAACAAAATCCATAATTCAGCGTCGGAGTCTGATGTAAGAGGTGGTGCTGGCTGCCAGCTTGACTGGCTTCAAAAAGAGTGGGACCAGTGGTGGGATTCAAATAATTTAACAACCGGTTCTCTGTCCTAATGACCAGGTGGGTAGGCAGGGCTTAGTGGTCATGTGACCATGTGGGCGTGGCCAACTCAACATTACTCAGGTCGATGGGCGCTTTGTCTTAGCCGTTACAATGTGATAAGGGTTAACCGGAGAGCAGTGGTGGGTTTCAAAAATTTTTGGAACCTACTCTGTGGGTGTGGCCTCCTTTGTGGGAGTGGCTTGTCGACCATGTGACCTGGTGGGAGTGGCTTGCCGGCCATGTGTTTTCTTTCCGCCCCCCTCTCTCTCTTTCCTTCCTTTTGTCTCTCTGTCCCTTTTTTCTTTTTTTCTTTCATCTCTTTCTCACTCTTTCTTTCTACTTCCTTCCTTCCTTCCTTCCTCTTTCTCTCTCTCTCTCTCTGTGTCTGTCTGTCTGTCTGTCTGTGTGTTTGTGTGGCAGTGGTGGAACCTCTTCTGTAGTTGTGGCCTGCTTTCCGGGTCCACTGGTGGAATTTCTTCTAATCAGTTCGGTAGATTTGACAAACCGGTTCTACCGAATAGGTGGGAACTGGTAGGAACCCACCTCTGCCGGAGAGGCAGTTTCTGTAAGCAGGGCAATAAAGATTAGGCTAGAAACAACACTAGAATGTTTCCTTCCTGCCTTCCTTACAAGATTAGCCTTGTAAAAGTGGGAAAAAACCAAAAGAAGATTTCTTCCAACAACTGATTCTCTGAACCGCTTAGAAAGTTAAGAACCGGTTCTCCCGAATAGGTGCGGACTGGCTGAATCCCACCACTGAGTGGGACCAATCTGGGGAAGCCATGGGGATCAAAGATCATTAGCCTTGCTAGCAGCATGGTTCCTTCTGAAGTATCCATCTGCTGAGAGACTACTGAGCTTCCTTGTGCAGTTGATAGGACACTGTGAGAACAGACTGCTGGGCTACGGGGACCAGAGATCCAATCGAGCAGGGCACCGTCACGTTCTTCTGAAGAAGCCAAACTTCTTCATCCCCTACAATTTTTTAACTTTAAAAATTGGAACCTCACTTTAGCTGTCTGGGAAACACAGCAAATGAGATGTTTTCCCCCTGTCTAATCAGTCTAATCAACCCTAGCAGGACTGACTTAAATTCAGAATAATTTTCCTTTTAGATAAATAAGGGGTTGTTCCTGGGCCTTGGAAAAGCCAGATTCAGATGGGCTGAATTAGTTGTATGGCTGGTCCTGAATTATTATTTATTTATTATTAATTAGACTTATATACCGCATACATAGGGCTTTCAGCCCTCTCTAAGCGGTTTACAGAGTCAGCAACTTGCCCCCACAGTCCGGGTCCTCATTTCACACACCTCGGAAGGATGGAAGGCTGAGTCGACCCTGAGCCGGTGAGATTTGAACTGCTGAACTGCAGATCACAGTCAGCTAAAGTGGCCTGCAGTACTGCACCCTAACCACTGCGCCACCTCGGCTCCTTAGGTGGAAACTGTATGTGTGTGTTTATGTGTGTGTTTATGTCTGTGTTTCCGGTCAGTTGTGAGCCAATACAATTGATTGTTTTTCAACCTCAAAGCAAATTTGCTGTCATAGAATCAATGGAGCAGATGTGCTCTGTCCAAAACGGATAATTAGTTCCCCATCAGATGTTATACGCAAATTCAGCTTGATGAAGTACAGAAGCCTACCGTCCTTCTAGCCAGAAGAGAAATGAAGTTGTTCTGAGGAAAGCTTCAGTTGCAAGAATAGAATTCTTTATGGGTCAAGTATAGCAATAGCAATAGCAGTAGACTTATGTGTGATTGGACACACAAGAATTCTGTCTTTGGTGCCTAAGCTCTCAGTGCACGCAGAGATATATACCACACAACGGCATAGTTTTTTTTTTTTTTAAAGAAAAGAAATGGAGCAATAACACTATCGGTTGCAGCAATGAGGTAAACTAGCACATCATCCAAACAATCAGCAAAAATGCTGTAAACAAGGATAAAACAGGATGGCTACCTGGATGAAGGGCGGTGAGAATTAATTTTGTGTCAGCGTACGGAAGCAGGGATCTGGGCTACTGGAAGTAAAATTTTCAACCAGCAGAGGGTGTTTTGGGCTTGACTTTAACATGCAAACCTCACACAGCCTCTCCATTCCTTCTTCAGTAACAAAACACTGTTTTTCTCCGTAGGAAGTTATCACCCAGCCCTCTCCCAGAAAAAAATGAAATATCCTAGGAAATATTGAAAAAGGCAGAATATTTCTCTGGATGTGGAAAGGAAGAAACATGTTTTAAAAGACAGAATAGCTGCCTGTAGCTTCCTGCCCATCCCCACTTTGTCAATGGGCCAGTAAGAAGGCCAAGCTAGTCCACTTTACATAATAAAGGCTTCTCCACTTCAGCTCCAGGGGGATGAGATTAAAGCATGATAATATTGGCCCCAACTGACCACATGGCATCTGAGAACTCAACCAAACCTGGATTCAAAACGCAGCCTAGAGAGTTTCCCCTGCATGGCCCCATGGGAGTCTGACAACCAATCAGAATACATTTCTTACACAGGAACAGGAAACAGAGAGGTGGGACTGAACAGGTTATAAAAAGCCTAGCAAGCCCCTCCCTCAGCCCTTCTCTTCTTCGCCACCAACATCGAAGCATGTGATCACCTTTTCTGTTCAGGGCTCAAGCCGTGTGGTCCTGTCCAACAATAAACCATCTTTTCAAGCAGCCTCCGTGTCTCCAGTGTCTTTTCCCCCACTTGGAGCCGAACCCAGAAGGACATTTCTTTCATCATCTCTCTGTGTGGATTGGGTTGCAAATCAAAAAACCCTTTCCTGAATTACAGATTATTTCCATGCCCCACCCCCCAAAGAGAATTGGGTAAAAAAGAGAGCTGGTAACTAAAGAGGATGGGGTGCAGTGGTGGGTTTCAAAAATTGTTCGAACCTACTCTGTGGGTGTGGCCTCCTTTGTGGGAGTGGCTTGCCACCCATGTGACTGGATGGGAATGGCTTGCCACCCATGTGACCGGATATGAAGATGCCGACGACACTTGTCAAAACCACCTTAAATTACCTCACACACAGCACTGGCATGCATAAGAATAGGATGTAAACTTGTTTTTTAAAAGGCATCTTTGGTTTGCATTAAAACAACCTCAACACACGCAATGTTCTGATTGCACCACAAACGCAGTAGTCATCCTTACCTTTCACAGAGGCACTGAGTTTTATAAATAGGAGCATGATAGTGTAGAATAATCCTATCCAAGGACCAGTGGTGGGTTTCAAAATGTTTTGGAACCTCTTCTGTAGGTGTGGCCTGCTTTCCGGGTCCACTGGTGGAACCTCTTCTAACTGGTTCGATAGATTTGACAAACCGGTTCTACCGAATAGGTGCGAACTGGTAGGAACCCACCTCTGATGGGGTGATAAACAAGCCTATAGAGAAGTGGGAAGGTTTGAGAAGAATGCTAGAAGTGGGAGAGAGAAGACTGCCTCTAGCTAGCTGGTCTGCCATCTATGTTTGAAACCCCATCCAATCCTGGCCTCCTTCTTTCTCTTTCTCTTTTCTTCCCACCAAAGCGAACTTAGCTGTATCTACTCAGACGCTGCACATTGTTCTCCCTTCATGAACCTTATGGCGGTAATAGGAAGCATTAAGAAAATGTCAGTTGAAGAGCTTTCCCCCCCATGGAAGGAGGTCAAGTCTCCCTGAGATCCCGAGACACGTCTTCCATTCGGCTCTTTCAGCCCAGCCTCCTTGATAAGGAAACAGAGGCAATGAATGCAGCTTTGTTCCACAGCTGGCTTCTGCCAGCACAAAGCGATTGCCGGGGAGCCAAAGTTTACTTTTACGCATGACAGGATGATCACGACAAAAGGGACTGGATTTGTCCGTCCCAGTGCTGTTTTTCCGACGGCGTAGGAAGAGAGCAATTTCTTGTCCTTTTTGTGTTCCCATTCTCCTCAGCGCCAATGTACAAATTGTACGTGTGTAGAAAGCCTGCTGAGCTTCGAAAGTAATTTCCCGATTTAGTTTATCAGGCTCATTATGAATGGTCACCCCAATCTTTCCCATTCCTTGCAGCCCTGCTCAAACAGGATACATGCATTTCCCTCTCTGAATCCAAGCAGATTCAAAGAACGCTGTTCTGAAGGCACTGGTCTCCAGTTTAATATATGTTCCTCTCTAATAATTTTAATTGCCTTCCAGGGGCATTTGTCCATTTGCATATCAGAAAGCAGACCGTCCTTTCAACAGAAGCAAAACCAATCATCCTTGATGAACTAATATTAAAGGAATACTGTCCCCCAAACTTCAAGTTTGCCAAAAGGTCCATGAGAAAGTTTCCACATATTACCAAGATTCGCCTCTTTCTTTCTAAAGATTCCAGAGCAGACTGGTAGACTGGGCCAAAGCCACAGGCTGGATCCAACCACATTCCAGGACAGATCTGGCCCATGGGCCTTGAGTTTAACACCCCTGCTTGGTGGGCGTGGCCAACTTGTAAAATGTGGTGAAGCTCACTTAACAACGCTCTTGCTTAGCAACCAAAATGTTGTTCAGGAACTCTGGCATTGAAGTGTGCAAGTCTTAAAGCTGTCAAGTTACAAAACCCTTGCACCCTTAACCCTTTAGAAAAAAAAAAACCCCAGGGGTGTTCAAACCTGACAGCTTTAAGACTTGTGGACTTCAACTCCCAGAATTCCTTCTCTCGCTCTTCATCTTGATGATGTGCGGACGGACCGGGGGGAGGGAGCTGGAACCAGTTCTAAATGGCACTGTATATTTGTGGAACCTCTTCTATAGAAGAGGTTAGAACTGGCAGGAATCCACCCCTGGTATCAAGCTCATATGAAGTGTTAGTATTACTTTGGACCAGTGGTTCCCAAACTTGGCAACTTTAAGACTTGTGGATTTCAACTCCCAGAATTCTCCAGGCAGCTCTGCTGGCTGGAGAATTCTGGGAGTTGAAGTCCACAAGTCTTAAAGTTGCCAAGTTTGGGAACCACTGCTTTAGACTGTACCAGTAAGACCACACTTGGAATATTGCATCCAGTTTGGGTCACCAACGTACAAAAAAGATGTTGAGGTTCTAGAAAGAGTGCAGAGAAGAGCAATAAACAAGATTAGGAGGCTGGATATTAAAACACATGAAGAATGGTTGCAAGAATTGGGAACCTTTAAAGTAACCAAAAGAAAGACTAGAAGTGATACGATAGCAGTTTCCCAAAATCTAAAGGGCAGTGCTTTAAAGCATTTGAAGTTACAAGGAGAAGAAGAAGAAACAGATGAAAACTTATCATGGAGAGAAGCAACCTAGAACTAAAGAGAAATTTCCTGACAGTCAGAACGTTTAATCAGGGGAAAGGCTTGGCTTCAGAAGTTGTTGGTGTCCCATTGCTAGAAGTTTTTAAGAAGAGATTGGACAGTTATTTGTTGGAAATGGCAAAGGGTCTGCTACTTAAGCAGGGTATCGGTCTAAAATACCTCTAAGATCCCTCCCAACTGCATCATTCTGTTATTCTGATAGTAAATTAAAATCTTCCTATGATTGGGAAACTTGGTAGTTACCGCAGCAGGCTTCTAATTTCATTTGAACAAACTGCAGCATAAACCCTCCTGCAGACTTCCTAATGTGTGTGGACACAATTGCCCTGTCCCTCTTGTCTGTGTAACCTGTTCAAAATACAATTCCATAAAAAGAATTTCGCTCAAAACGTCTAAGCAGATTTAGTATTATAGCTTGTGGATAGATTCTCTTGTAGATGGGTGTTTAAAGAAGAGGAAAATGGGAGGAAAAAAAAGGACAGAAAAATAAGATTATTGAAGATCCTTGATATTAGAAGGATGTAAGAAGGCTGGCTATTTGGATTCGATATTTGTTAATACATTATCTGGAGTTAGGGTGAATAGTGCACTGGCAAATTTGCTGCCATAAAAAACTCCAGAATAACCTCTCAAAGCTGAGTGAGTGAGCAGCAAAATGTCAAACATGACTCAGTCTCAGTAACTGTAAACTAGAAGTGTAAATATAGTGAACAAAAAGCCTTAACCAGACACTGATGGGAGTTGATATGTCACACAAAGCCCATTAAGTTGATTAGAAGTGAGGCAAAAATAATCTAACACTTCCAAGGCTTAACATCTTGTCAGATTTTGCTTCTTAGGATGGCCCAACATGCATGTCCTTTCCACTATTCCTAGGTGATGATTCTGGTTTCGTAAGTAAATGCTTTCTTTGATAACCTTGTTTTCCGTATTCTTCAGTAATACCCCAAATGTGTTTTGCAACCAAAGAGTTCTTAAAATTTAACTAAAAATGCAAATAAAAAGATCTTTAGATATGCTTCAGTCTCTACATCAAATGTGATGAAGACCCTCATGTGTATAAGCTCTTCTGCTCGTTTGAAAAATAGAGGGGCTTCATTATATCTGTGGCTTGAGCCCAGTGGTGGGTTTCAAAATTTTTTTTGGAACCTACTCTGTGGGTGTGGCCTCCTTTGTGGGGGTGGCTTGCCGGCCATGTGACCTGGTGGGAGTGGCTTGCCGGCCATGTGTTTTCTCTCTCTCTCTCTCTCTCTCTCTCTCTCTTTCCTTCCTTTTGTCTCTCTGTCCCTTTTTTCTTTTTTTCTTTCATCTCTCTCTCACTCTCACAAGAGCCGAGGTGGCGCAGTGATTAAATGCAGCACTGCAGGCTACTTCAGCTGACTGCAGTTCTGCAGTTCGGCTGTTCAAATCTCACCGGCTCAGGGTTGACTCAGCCTTCCATCCTTCCGAGGTGGGTAAAATGAGGACCCGGATTGTTGTTGGGGGCAATAGGCTGACTCTGTACAGGGCGGGGCATAACCTTTTCCTAGGGGGTCACAGCAAGATCGACAGCAGTTTACAACTTCCGCGACACCTCATTTTAAAGCCCATAAAAAACTGAATTGAATGAGCTATTAAATGTTAAATTTGCTTTAAGAATGGCTGGAAAATTCGATTCGGAAGAACAAAGGATCATTGACAGAATAAAATGCATTGCCTTTCGAGAGGCTCGCGATGCTGGAGCGACGTTTATCAATCGAAAATGGATTGCAAACAAATTGAAACGTCATCCGGATTGGGTTACTGATAATTGGAACAAAACAGCCCAAGAATGTTTCACAAAATTTGGAGAAGGGTGTCCTCTGCAACTGTCCCAAGAAAGCAAAGCCATCATTGCAACTGGCAGTCGCAAACAACGAAAAGGAAACCGAAAAGTGGCCCAAGAAATCCTTCAAATTCGTGGAAAACGAATGACGTCTGGCCGGGAAATTCGCCAGATCTCAATCCGGCAGAGAACATTGGGGCCATAATTAAGGATGAAGTGGAAGCTCTGATGATTCAGGAGCAAGGTCAAAATCGATATTCGGTTGAAACTTTGAGAATGAATTTGGAAACTGTGTTGAAAAATCTGGAAAATCGAACGGAACTGTTTGAAGATTTGTTGTGTTCTTATCCACCTCGTTTGAATGCTGTTCGAAGGGCTAATGGTGGTCATACTGACTATTAAATCGTGTCAATAAACTCAGTTTTTGATGGGCTTTCGAATGGTGTATGAATTATTTGTGTTGTTATTACAAGTGTTGCTGTGACCCCCTAGGAAAAGGTTATGCCCCACCCTGTAAACCGCTTAGAGAGGGCTGAAAGCCCTATGAAGCGGTATATAAGTCTAACTGCTATTGCTATTTTTCTTTCTTTTTTCTCTTTTTATTTATTTCTTCCTTTCTTTCTCTTTCTCTCTCTCTCTGTGTCAGACTGCCTGTCTGTCTGCCTGTCTGTGTGTGTGTATGTGTGTGTGTGTGGCAGTGGTGGGTTTCAAAAACTTTTGGAACCTCTTCTGTAGGTGTGGCCTGCTTTCCGGGTCCACTGGTGGAACCTCTTCTAACCGGTTCGGTAGATTTGACGGACAGGTTCTACCGAATAGGTGCGAACTGGTAGGAACCCACCTCTGTTTGAGCCGTACCCTGGCTTGTTGTGGAAAGCAGATAAATGGTTTCTTAAATACAGGAATATCCAGTCCATGAACAATCATATTTTCTCTTCTGGAGCAGCATGGAAAGACAAATTGTTTTCTTTAACCTGCAGTGATTTCCTCCTCTCTCTTCCTCTGACAGGATACATCCTGTTGGCAGGTTAGTCAGAGGACTGTTTTTCCCTCCTGCTTAAGCAATATTTACCTAATCAGATATCAAAAAGGAAGGGGGCGGTTCCCAGGACCTAATCTCTCCTCGAAAGCCAGCTGTAATTCCCACATTTGGAAGGTGACACAAGGGCTACTATTTAAACACAGTATTTTTTTCCTAAGCAGCAACTGCAGGCTGAGAGCCGTTGTTTTATGGCAGGGCTCCAGAGGAAAGCAATGCATATGCAATCCCATCTCTAATTCCAGTGGGGAAGAATGATTGCAAGGCAGTGCGTAGGTCTAGGCAGCTTCCACTGGCCGTCTACCTCTGTGTTGCAAGTCTTCTCACTTGACGGTCTTCTCAGCAGGGTCCAATATTTTCAGGGGCTGATAGGAACAGCATCCAAGAATTGAAAGAGACTCTTAATATAGGTGTCAAACTGGCAGCTGCTGCTGCCAAATTTGCAAGTCTCCTGACTCATCACTAGCACAAATAGCACTTTTCCCATTCTCAGCTCACAGCTCGTCTGGGGTTTAAGACAGCCGGAAGAAGGGACTGATGGATACCTGGGCACTGCAGGGGAATTCCAGATGAGCGGACGGGGACAAGAGAGGTGGAATTCATTGAAGCAGAGGACTAAATGGTTGGTCAACCTGACCAGTAATGGTCCTTCTGTTGCTCCTGCATTGCGTGGCGTTATCATCAGGCTTAGAAGGTGAGCAGTGATCGACACAACGAGACAAATAACTCTATTCTTGCAGCTATCTGCATTTAATGTCTCCAGAGAAGGGGAAAAAACTAGCTTCTCCTGAGACAGGATCCGTGTCCTGTGGGAAAAAGAAGGCTTTCTGCATTGGCTTATTCAAGAAGAAGAGCCTTGAGTGATCAGGACAGTGGTATATTTTATCAACCTGTGGGATGCCCAGAAGCAGGAGAGGGCACCGTCAGTGCTTCAGCAGCTGCTTTCTGGAGGTAAAACAGGGCATTTGCAAATAGGACTCATGATAGTCTTATCCACCAGGAAATGTTCTCATCCTGTTGAATTGGCAATCATTCTTAAGGGCTGATTCTATGCGTGGCCCGACAAAACCGCGCTCGTCAAAATAGCGGCGACAAAACCGCGTCGCTAAAGCCGCGACGTCATCACCGCTGCGACAACAGCGCGGCGTCAGAAGGGCGCTTTAAAACAGCGCGGCGGCAGAAAGCCGATTTAAATTAAGGTAAGGGTTAGGATTAGGTTTAGGGGTTTGGTTTAGGGTTAGGTTAGGGTTGGTTTAGGTTTAGGTTTAGGTTTAGGTTTAGGTTTAGGTTTAGGGTTAGGTTTAGGGTTAGGTTTAGGGTTAGGTTTAGGGTTAGGTTTAGGGTTAGGGTGCTGAGTGCTTCGGAAGACGCGGATTTGCCCTCCGCGGTTATGTCGTCGCGCTAGGGTCGCCTTTTTCCTTAGCGCTTCGGACGGCACGGATTTGCCCTCCACGCTTATGTCAGCGCGGATAAGGGCTTCGCGGTTTTGTCGGTGAACCGATTCTATGCTAGGTAGAACAGCATGTTTATGTCATTAACCTGTCAGCCCAACCACTGGTTGACCCCAAATTCAACATACAAGGCAAGAAGCATCAACATCCAGATTTGGGAATTCTGAATTTAGCAAGTCTCCATCTAAAACTTTATATGCTCTAGCTTCATTGTTAGTAGGATGAAACTGCACGCCAAATCCGACCATTGGTATTAATTTAGATCGATTGGGGGTGGCGAGGAGAGTCCTTCTTGAAAATTCTTGAAGCTAATAATGACAGGAGATTGCTTTTCCATACAAAGCATGTGGTTAAATACTGCTTTACAATCTTTATTCAAACATTTCTCTCATGGTTCTGGCGAGATTCCACCCATTTGTCTTCCCCAACTACGTAAATTAAACAAAGACCAATGAAAAGAGATTAAAAATTATCCCTCAAGCGATGCTTTCCCAAGACACATAATTGTTTAGCCGAGGATGTTCTGCACCAATGAATAGGAAATCTCTGCACTTGCCAAACTTATTACTGGGAGACCTTTAATTGGAGCTGAGCATAGTTACTGGAAAGAAGGAAAAGATCTAAATGCAAAATTCTCGTAAGATAAAGTCCCCAGAAGGAGTCTTGTCTGTCTTCCAATTCACTACAATAGCTTTGTGGGCCCCCTCCCTCTTCTGCCAAGTAATCAATAAATGCAGATTGGTGAGGAGAAGTTAGGGCCGCAGGCTTTCTCTCCCCCCCTCCCCTCTTTCCACTGTAGGCAACAAACACATCGTGCACAGCATCTCCACTGCAGACAAAAGCCAAGTATGCTGCAATCTCCCTTGAGATTGATGCAGTTTGACAGATAAAACTGGGGCTCCTGTTTGTCTTGTCACTACAAAGGTCATGTCATTGCCTTCCAAGGGTACAACATGCTGTGATGATTTATTGAGTAGGCCCCGCAGCTGTTTCTTCGGCTCCAACCTGCAGTGGCTGAGTCACAAAAGACACACAAACACGCAGAGGTTTCCCCCCCCCCCCCCAAGACAGCTACAACCTCATTAACTAAGAGTAAGACCTGAGACAGAGATCTGGTGGATCAGGCTGAAGGCCCTCCTGCCTTCTGTCTCATTCAGTGGCCAACTAGTTTCCTTCAGAAAGCTTCCACGCGGATAACCTTCTTATATAGAGAGATTATTCTACTTCCGAACTGTTGAGTCTCACGGATATGAAGTAACCTGCCCACAAGTTCATCCTAAATGGTCCAGGAATCAGGAAAAGCTGGGGAAGAGTTAATATCTGGTGTGCAGCACCCTGGAAACTCCCTTCCCACCTTCTCTCGTCTTCCACTTGCAAACAGAACAGTGATGTTCACCCTTTAGCTGTGTGCGTCGTATTTGACAACTATGAATGTCTGCAATGAAGCGCTAGAGTGATAATGGGGAGAACGGCAGCTCGAAGAAGTGCCAATCCATCACAGTGCAGATGAAAGTGGACACATTGAAAAGAGTAGTGGTGGGGAGAAAATGGTGAATGCTCTTTCGGCACAAATCAGTCCATGATTGGAACAATCATTAAGAGGAAAGAGAAGATGATGGGACATGGGAAAAATTCAGTGTCCGCCCATGACGGGAAAGGGGATGGAAGAGATGAGACACTGCCCACCACGTGGATTGAATATTAGCATCAGTGGTGTGTGCCGGTTAGCATAATGCTGATCCAGAAGAAAGACTAAGAGCTTGTTTCATGATTTGCAACAGAAGGCTGGTGAAAGGGCTGCTGAAGACATATTTAGCAATAGCAATAGCAGTTAGACTTATATAGCGCTTCATAGGGCTTTCAGCCCTCTCTAAGCGGTTTACAGAGTCAGCATATCGCCCCCAACAATCCGGGTCCTCATTTTACCCACCTCGGAAGGATGGAAGGCTGAGTCAACCTTGAGCCGGTGAGATTTGAACCGCCGAACTGCAGCTAACAGTCAGCTGAAGTAGCCTGCAGTGCTGCACCCTAACCACTGCGCCACCTCGGCAAGAAACGAGTGGTTCCTATGTTTTAAGGCTCACATGAAATTGCAAAATATGAAAGTGAGGGCAGATGTGGGAGTACAGATAAAGATGCAGCCAAGGAGTTAGCAATAGCGATAGCAGTTAGACTTATATACCGCTTCATAGGGCTTTCAGCCCTCTCTAAGCGGTTTACAGAGTCAGCATATTGCCCCCAACAACAATCCGGGTCCTCATTTTACCCACCTCGGAAGGATGGAAGGCTGAGTCAACCTTGAGCCGGTGAGATTTGAACAGCTGAACTGCAGAACTGCAGTCAGCTGAAGTAGCCTGCAGTGCTGCATTTAACCACTGCGCCACCTCGGCTCCTGGAAACCCTCAATGAAATTATTAATGAAAGTGTATTTGCCCCAACAAATATTCAGTGTGGGAGAATATTTTTGGGAGCAAATTCCAGAGAGAGCCTACATCAGTAAGGAGGAGAAGACTTACTGTATATCCCACTTCATGGCACTTTACAGCCCCCTCTAGAAGGTTTTAAAGAGTCAGCATACCGTCCCCAACAATCTGGGTCCTCATTTTTCCCACCTCGGAAGGATGGAAGGCTGAGCCAACCTTGAGCCTAGTGAGATTCAAACTGCTAAATTGCAGGCAGCCGGCAGGCAGTAGAAATAGCTTGCAGTACTTCATTCTAACCACTGTGCCACCTCGGCTCAGATGATGCCAGGCTTCAAATCTGTATAAGATAGGCTAACTGTGATGCTAGGTAATAATACTTCCACCGTTCTGAGACTAAAACTGCTACTAGTCTATCCCTTTTAAGAACATTTGAAAGAGCTCCCTTCCTGTTGTGTGGAAGGCTAACAAGAAAGCTGGATCACCCTTCTCATCTTTGAAGTTTGAAACTAACAAACCCAAACACTATTTCTTAAAACATTTGACTCCCCCGCCCCCTTATGAGATAAACTTGAGGGGGAGCCCAGGAGGCCTTAACTTCTAGAATGTAAAGCAATGTAAAGATATTCCCAGATCTTTCAGCAACAGAAATGCTAACTTCTTGTGAAAACATCTCTCTGGGCTTGTGATTTGAGCGAAACCCTTCTCTGGAGCCAACTTGTTGAGCCGAGGTGGCGCAGTGGTTAGGGTGCAGTACTGCAGGCCACTTCAGCTGACTGCTATCCGCAGCTCAGCAGTTCTAATCTCACCGGCTCAAGGTTGACTCAGCCTTCCATCCTTCCGAGGTGGGTGAAATGAGGACCCGGATTGTTGTTGGGGGCAATATGCTGACTCTGTAAACCGCTTAGAGAGGGCTGAAAGCCCTACGAAGCGGTATATAAGTCTAACTGCTATTGCTATTGCAGTATATTGTGTCAATTCCCGAGATCCTTGATGTCTGCCAAGCTGCCTGACATGCTTAATTTTACGTTTTACAGATTCGTTTGGAAACAAACATTAATGAGTATCTAGAATGCTGCAAACGCAGAAGAGCAGCCTTGAGCATGGCCTGTATTTCCCATCAATGCCTCTGGATCCCATAGAGACAGCCATGAGAATAACCATTTCATGCGATTTCCTTTAACTTCCTCTCAAAATCCCAAATGTGCCCAGCCCCCCCCCCAAAAAAACCCTAGTAATAGCAATAGCAATAGCAGTTAGACTTATATACCGCTTCATAGGGCTTTCAGCCCTCTCTAAGCGGTTTACAGAGTCAGCATATTGCCCCCAACAACAATCCGGGTCCTCATTTTACCCACCTCGGAAGGATGGAAGGCTGAGTCAACCTTGAGCCGGTGAGACTTGAACAGCCGAACTGCAGAACTGCAGTCAGCTGAAGTAGCCTGCAGTGCTGCATTTAACCACTGCGCCACCGTGACTCCTCCTTTACCGAAAAAAAGACCAATTAAACTGTTCTAAGTTATGAAAGCCTTAATACCTGGATGAAATATGTAACAAGGTGTCAGGAAGGAGAAAGGAAGCTGTGTAGGTTGACAGGTTATTAATACAACTCATTGTCTGTCATCATCTGCTGACTGACTCACCTGACTGACAGGACAAGAGAGGCTAATCAAAGCAAGAGACCCACAACAGGCACTAACCATTTCAATCATTAACTTTTATTTGTGTAACTGGTTTGGAAAACAACGTTTTCATTGGCTCTCCTGGTTGTGGAGTAGTTGAGCTAATAATAGCAAGACCTAACAAACCTCCTCAAACAAGTTAAGAAAGCTGATTTTTCTTTCTTCCAGGCATTAGGAATGAATGAAATGGTCCCTTTCTCCTTTTCTACATTTTTCAACTTCTCCCAATTAAATTAGGTTTGTCCTCTTTTAATAATACAGCAACCTTTTCCAGCCTGGCTGAAGCTGTGGGAGTCACAACATACCTGATTAAGAAAGCCTACCCTATTTCTGGTGTTGGATCTCCTGGACAGAAGCCGCTTGATTGGAGCAAAAACAAGCTCTGATTTGCACTGAGCTGCCAGTTTATGGCAGGCCTTACAATGAAATTAGCAAATCTGTGCTAATTTCATGCAGACAGTGCGTAAACAGCAATACTCGGAACAAAAACATGCACGTTCCTATAAATAGTTTTTGCTTGAATTGCGAATCAAGGAAACAGTAAACAGAAACAGAGAAGAAATCAGCCTGGCTTTCTTTTACAAAAAAATAATAATGATTATAATGACAAGCCTGCGCTCAAATACATGTCATCGTTATTAAGCCTGAATACATTTACCAAATCGCTACACATTGCAGTCAAAACTACGGGGAAAAGATGGGGCTTCTGATGTAGGACCTCTGCAATCGTCATCTGGACATCATCTTAAGTGTTGTTCCTAAATGTATTGTGAACTACTAAAATATCGTAATTCCAAATTTTCCCAGCCAGGGGTCTCCAGATGTAGTAAGATTACACCTCGTATCCTCCTTAGCCAAGAGCATAAACTGGATATCTAGTCTGCAGCTTGCAGCACAGGGGCTCAAGTGGTTAGGACACTGGGTTGGAGGTTAGGAACCCTGTGTTTGAGACCCAAGTGCTGCTCTGTGATGGGGTGAGCGCCTGTCATTTGCTCCAGCTCCTTGATGAGGGCATGGAAAGAGCCCCTACCCCAGAAATCCCCCCCCAGAAATGGCGATGTCACTGGTTAATCTTTTCAACCCAGAAGCACCTCAAAAAATGCTTCCTACATTAACGAGATGGGGCACTGCAGGTCGAGAAAATTACAAATCAAATTCAAGGAAGCCACAGAAAACCATCAGAAATGAATAAAACAATTCCCACCTGTGCTCAAGTGATGCTCTCTTGGGAGGACAAGCCCACCTCCCTCAAAGTGTCCTGACATATTTGCAGAAAGCTCTGTGACTATAAGAGATTTAAACATTGGATACTCTGGAGTATTTGGGACACCAGTGATTAAATTTACCCATTTATTATTTACCCCAGTCTAGCCATTCCATCCACTTGATGTAATGAGATGCAGTTCCCAAAAGCTTATGCCTTTTAATGACTATGATTAGTCAGAAAAAGTGCCATCAGATTTCTGATTTTTTTTTTTTGCTGCCATACACAGCTCTCCTCCTACAAAGCTGTGCCACCATTAAGATAAAAAGATCAATGCCAGCTTCCTAATCTAACTCCTACCAAGAGAGGAGAATCATAACTGCCTAAAAGCAATATTCTCGTAAAAAAAGGGACGCTAGGTTTTGACCAAAGAGGACATCACATCGTCCCCTGTGCTGTCTGCTAATGTGTCTATTTTCCTTAAAACATCCTTGGCAGAGGTCCACTGTTTAAAGTTATGGTCAAGTTCCTGATAAGATGTGCTACCAAGCTGTTGTGACCCAGCAGGAGCTGTTGGAGCTGCCACCAGACTCCGACAGCGAGGGGCCCTATGAGTTGGCTCTGGAGGATGTGGAGGACCCTGGACAGGGTTCCGACTCCAAGCAGGGCGCAGAGAGACTGGTTGGCCACCAGGAAGCACCTGAGCCTTGGACCAGTGGAGAGGAGACAAGGGAGAGTGATCCAGAAACCAGCAGTGAGTTGTTTCTGGATGCCCGCAATCGAAGAGCTAATAGGCGTCAGGAACAGTTATGCAACTACAGGAGGTAATTGCGCTCAGCTGGTGGTCATTAGGCTCCTCTCCAGACTATAAAAAAGACTGCTTGTGCACATGGCTCTCTTGCAGACGTCAACGCATTGACTAAAGAGAACTGTTGTAACTAATTTGGCAGGCTAGATTGCTGCCAAGGTTTGTCTGAGTTGCTGCCAAGGTCCTTATCTGTTTGTTTGTTTGCTTGGCTTTCAGCCACCGACATATTGGTTTCTTGCTATTAAAGTACATTCTAGTTAAGCTTGTCTCGGCTTTCGTTACTGGACGGAGGAGGGGGTCAGAACACCAAGCCATCTCCAAATTTTATTGTTTATACTCTGTTCCTTAAGAAAATAATTAGAAGGTGGCAAAAGCGCCAGAAAGTTTGAACTTTGGCATAAATTCCAAGTCCAAAGAGGATACTTTATAACTACCAGCTCTTGGGCATCTCTCAGCTGCTTTGGGTGAGTGGGTGGGTGGGTGGGTGGTTTCCTGGCATGTTGTAAGGAAATGGGTTGGTGTGACTTTCCATTACCTCTCTTAATAGTCATTCAATAAAATCTTATTTGGCATTCCAAATGCTGACTCTGTAAACCGCTTAGAGAGGGCTGAAAGCCCTATGAAGCGGTATATAAGTCTAACTGCTATTGCTATTGCTATTCCACCCTGGTGGGAGCATGTTTCTTCTTAATCCTAAAAACCTATATGCCCTACTGCAACCATGAGTATATTCAGCTTTTGATCAACAATTCCAAAATCCTTATTAGATGTAGTATTTCTAAGCCCGATATCCCATTTTATAGATATATATTTTTTCTTGAGAAGAACTTCATTCTTGTTTCTACAAAACGTCAGTCTGCTGTATGTCCATGAAGACTCTCAGTCAAGATCGCCCCAAAAGTGCTTTTGCAAAAGGCAGCCGGACTTCCTTTGTTTTTGCTTGAAGGCTTAATTCAAGAAGCTTCTTCAGTTACGAATGAATGGATTCGGAACTGAATTTATTAGGAACCATTCATTCAGAAATGAAGACGCTTCTTGAATGAGAAGTGAAACGTCATCAATCAAAAAACAAAGACAGTTCAGTTGCCTTTTGAAAAAAGCACCTCTGGGACTCCGTCTGTTACCTCCAGTTCACTTTTCTAATTTATCAAAATCATTTTCAGTTTGGCTTTTGTCTTCTAAGGACTTAATTACCCCACCTAGTTCAGTGTGGTTTATCAATTTAATAAGGGGAAAGGGGAAGGAGAGGAGGAAGGTAGGAAGTAGAGAAGGAAGGGAGGGAGAAAAGAAAAGAAAGAGAAAATAAGGTGGGATGTGGAGGAGAGGTAGGGGAAGAAGAAAGACGTAAGGAGAGGTGGGTGGAAGGGAGAGAAAGAGAAGGAGAGGAGGGAGGAAGAGAGAAAAAGAGAAGGAGAGAGGGCAGGAAGGAGAAGACAGAGAGTAGGAGTAGGGGAGAAGTAAGGGAAGGAAGAAGGGGAAGGAGAAGAGGAAGGAAGGAAGTAGAGAAGGAAGGGAGGGAGAAAAGAAAGGAAAGAGAAAATAAGGTGGGATGTGGAGGAGAGGTAGGGGAAGAAGAAAGAGGTAAGGAGAGGTGGGTGGAAGGGAGAGAAAGAGAAGGAGAGAAGGGAGGAAGAGAGAAAAAGAAAGGAGAGAGGGTAGGAAGGAGAAGACAGAGGGTAGGAGTAGGGGAGAAGTAAGGGAAGGAAGAAGGGGAAGGAGAAGAGGAAGGAAGGAAGTAGAGAAGGAAGGGAGGGAGAAAAGAAAGGAAAGAGAAAATAAGGTGGTGTCATAGCAGGTGTGAAGGATGGTAAACAATGCATTCCAAATTATACCTTATAACCTTTTAAATGGAATAACAATAATATAAGAATGGCAAAGAAAAAAGAATAACTATGTGAATGTATACCTATAACTGTATGTAAGAGAATAAATGACAGTAAAAATATAAAGCACAATATAGGTAAATAATACTTGATCATAAGTAGCTAAGTATAAATAAATATAGAATAGTACATAAAAATGAATAACGATTAAGGGGACCATGAATGCAAGATGGAAATGTATAGAAGGGGAAACACTAACTGCAAAGAAACCGATTCGGAACTGCTGTATGATATACGATGGAACTTATTGTTCCTATGTTGTTTTTAAGTTATGTGGTTATTTTTGTTAATGTGTTTATGTGTTCTGTTGATGTGCTTATGTGTATAAAATAAAAATTCAAAAAAAATATATCAATTTAATAAACATTCCCTCTATCTTTTTGTTCAAATCGTTAATAAAAATGAAGAATGCCAATATGCCAACCCTCCCTAAAAAAAAAAACACCCCATCCCCTTAATCTTAGCTCAGTAACTAATTGGCAGGCACACATTGGTGATTTTAACAATTTTGGTTAGCAAGTCAATAAAAATTGATGCAGACCTGATCAGCACCTTGGACAGAAGGACTATTTGATCTGGCTATGATAGTAATAGCCCTATATACTTAGAAGGCACTGTGATAGGAAAGTTCCATCTTTTATTAGGGCTTCCGAGGTGGCGCAGTGGGTAGAGTGCAGTACTGCAGGCCACTTCAGCTGACTGCTAGTTCAGCAGCTCAGCGGTTCAAATCTCACCGGCTTAGGATTGACTCAGCCTTCCATCCTTCCGAGGTGGGTGAAATGAGGACCCAGATTGTGGGGGCAATGTGCTGACTCTGTAAACTGCTTAGAGAGGGCTGAAAGCCCTATGAAGCGGTATATACGTCTAACTGCTATTGCTATTGCTATTGCTATTCCGTGCATTTTCCAGTTTTGCAATATTGGTTTAGCTGCTAGCATTGAGATAACTAGAGGCTTGCTTTAAGAAACAGTTGCTGCCTATCAGCCAGAGTCACACCTGTTCACAGTTGCCTAATGATCAGATGGGTTTGTTGGATGGTGTCAGCTCTGCCAGGGAAAACAGATAGGAAATGCAATTGGATGAGCTACTAATTCTACTTTGTTGTTAAGTCTGAGGTACATACTTACCCCTGCTACTATTATCTTCCTGATTCATTAGGACAAGTCCTCCTTAGGTTTCTTTCTCTGACTTTTAAGCTAGTGGGAACGCCTTGCTGTCTTTTGTCTAATTGTTTCTTTCCCTTGCCTGCCAAGGTCATCCACACATTCCATTACAGGAAGATTGCTGGAAACTAATAGTTGAGATTTGATTGTCCTGCACAAAACGTTTGGTTTTCAAAGTAGCTTCTCCAACCTGATGCCTTCCAGATTCAGTCCAACAGTCCAATAAGGGATGGGAGTTCCGATCCAATAAATCTGGAAGATAGCAGGATGGTGAAAGGTTGTATTCTATTGGCCTATCAGCATAGAAGATAGTGTGCTTCTTTCAACTACAGCAGGGGTGTCAAACTGGCAGCCCATGAACCGGATGCGTCACATGTAGGCCACGCCCAACCCAACTCGGTGAAGGGAAAACATTGTGATATGCCACATGATGGCAATGTGATGCTGCTGCAAGTTTGACACCCATGAACTAGAGCAGGGTGCAGTGGTTAGAGTGCAGCACTGCAGGCTACTTCAGCTGACTGCAGTTCTGCAGTTCGGCGGTTCAAATCTCACCGGCTCAAGGTTGACTCAGCCTTCCATCCTTCCGAGGTGGGTAAAATGGGGACCCAGACTGTGGGGGCGATATGCTGACTCTGTAAACCGCTTAGAGAGGGCTGAAAGCCCTATGAAGCGGTATATAAGTCTAACTGCTATTGCTATAGCAATGATGGTAAACCAATGGCATGCATGCCACAGGTGGCACCCGGAGCCATTTGTCAGGGCAAACGAGGCGCTGGCCAGCTGAGTTTACCCATCTTTAAAGCCATTTTTCGCCCTCCCCAGGCTCCATAGGCTTTATAGGAGCCTGGGGAAGGCGAAAAGAGCCTTCCCCGCCCCCTGGAGGCCCTCCAGAGGCTTCAGGATCTTCCCTGAAGCCTCCGGGGTGCAAAAAAAATGGCCCTATGGGCAAACCGGAAGTTCAGGAACGAGCTTCCTGTTTGCTCGAAGGGTCATTTTGACTGCTCCGGAGGCTTCAGGGAAGCCTTCTGAAGGTCCCTGAAGCCTCCGGAGGGCTTCTGGGGGGGGGGCTGGGGAAGTTGTTTTCACCCACCCTAGGCTCCTATAAAGCCTCTGGAGCCTGGGGAGGGCAAAAAAAGCATGCAAAAATGGGGGGGTCACACCTGTAGTGCGCGCATGCACACTGGGGGGGTTGTGCATTGCATTATGGGTGCGGCACACCCACACACGCCCCCATAAGCTCCCCCCACTTATGGCACATGAGCCAAAAAATGTTCGCCATCGCTGAACTAGAGTATTAGCTGCTCATTTTCAAATTGTATCTTCTCTTAAGATGAAGCTGCCTTGAAATGCCATCCCTTGCCTTGAAATTACTTGCCTTGAAATGCCATCCCTTGCCTTGAAATTACTTGCCTTGAAATGCCATCATTTGCTTTGAAATGGCACCTGGGCAACAGAAGAGGTCAAACAAATGCTTAGGTCAATGCATGTATAATGGTCAAGTAGATCCTGGAGATGCATGTTTCAGAGGCAACTCAAATGTTTTAAGGAATTTACAAATGCAGAAAAGGATGAATGTGTGGCAAAGTGTGAAGAGGGAGTCACACATTATAGCCTTTTGCTTTCAACAGGAGAAATAACACATGACGGGATGGATGCCTCGAGTGACTTAATAGCTGTGAAATCTGGGTACTAAAGGGGTCATCTGGAGCTCACGATTTTTATAACTGCTCGAGGGTCATACAAATTGCATTACATGGACTTCAGAGCAGGCAGGCAGAGTCAAGCCAACTTTATCACATGCAGAAATTCAGCATTCAGAAAAATGCTCCGGTAGGCTTCTAATAGCCACCATCCATCTTCACAAACCTTCCTCAGGACTGTTCCTTTAAGGCGGGGCTCTCAAACACCTGGCCTGTGAGCCAGATGTGCTGGCCATGCCCATGCCTGCTTTAGTGAAGGTGGAAAAAGTCCCGATACATCACACGAAGCTGCCGTGATGTGAGTTTGACACCCCTGCTTTAAGGAATGTGCCTCCGGCCTGCTTGGCCTCTTCTAACCTGATCTCCAAGAGGAGCCCAAGTGCCTCTCATAGCCTCTGGAGCCAGAAGAAACGGGCCTTGGAATTCAAGGGATGAAGTGCCAGGATGGATGAGTTGAAGCACAAAGTGGGCAGGGCAATTCCTTCCTCTCTTTCACTATATGTACCCATCCATTTATATAGACAGAGAACCAGTAAGCAAAAACCATCCCAAAAGATAATGGAAACCTTTTTTGCAAGCCTAATTGCTGTGCATAACGAGATGAGAGTTTTTAAAAAGATATGAGCAATAGAAAGGAGTTATTCATCATTTCTTCATCGGTCACAGATGGCAATCATCCTACTTTCCCCAAAGAGCAACCAGGCTGAAAAAAAATTGGCTCTGAGGGGCAGCTATTTTATAATAGCAATAGCAGTTAGACTTATATACTGCTTCATAGGGCTTTCAGCCCTCTCTAAGCGGTTTACAGAGTCAGCATATCGTCTGGGTCCTCATTTCAGCCACCTCGGAAGGACAGAAGGCTGAGTCAACCTTGAGCCGGTGAGATTAGAACCGCTGAACTGCAGATAACAGTCAGCTGAAGTGGCCTGCAGTACTGCACCCTAACCACTGCGCCACCTCGGCTCTTTGCACAGGATCAGGGCTGAATAGGGAGATTTCCTCTGGCCTAGCCATTCTCTACTTCTGGTTGGTCAGGAAGCATAAAAGAATTTTAGGCAGACTATGATACCCAGTTGTTTTCTCTATACAATGTTTCTCCTGCCATGAAACACCCATGAAAAACAGCTGGAATACTTACTGCCTTATCCAAAGTCAGCTTGGACAGTTGCTTGCTAACTTGCAAAGACTCTCTTCTCACATAGCTCTCAAATATCTATTTTCAACTTGAGGTTCTCCTGAAGCACTTCTCATATTTTCTGCAATTGGGGGGGGGGGGGCACAAAATAAACACTCAGAAAGTGCTGGAACCATCCGGTAGACAAAGATCCCTGTCTTTAAGAACACAGGAGTTTACATTTATAGTTATAATTGTATTTGAATATGCCTTCCCTTCTTCTCCATTTTTAAAGATCCTATTAAATTAAACTCCTAAAAAAATCAGAAATCCAATATTTATTTACCATTTGAATTATTTTATGCATCTCGTGACATAATAGTAACAACAGTTAGCGGATGATTTGGTATAACATTAACCTTCTTCTCCATTTTTAAAGATCCTATTAAATTAAACTCCTATAAAAATCAGAAATCCAATATTTATTTACCATTTGAATTATTTTATGCATCTCGTGCCATAATAGTAACAACAGTTAGTGGATGATTTGTTTAGTTTAGTTTAGTTTAGTTTAGTTTATTGGGATTTATATGCCGCCCTTTTCCCTGAGGGGACTCAGGGCGGCTTACAACCACAGGGGAGGGGGGTGCAAGGTCAGAAACAAACAATATGTGCACAAAGAAAAAATAATAAAACACAACTTTCATTCAGCAATCAAACACTCGGGCGGGTAATTGGAACCTATCCCCAGGCCTGCTGGGAGAGCCAGATCTTGAGGGCTGCGCGGAAGGTCTGGATAGTGGTGAGGGTACGGATCTCCATGGGGAGCTCGTTCCACAGGGTCGGGGCAGCAACAGAAAAGGCTCTCCTCCGTGTGGTCGCCAGTCGACATTGACTGGCAGATGGGATTCGGAGGAGGCCCAATCTGTGCGATCTAATTGGTCGATTTAGGGAGGTAATCGGCAGAAGGCGGTCTCTCAAATACCCAGATCCACTACCATGGAGTGCTTTAAAGATGGTCATCAGTATCCTGAAGCGCACCCGGAGACCAACAGGTAGCCAGTGCAGCTCGCGGAGGACAGGTGTAACGTGGGCGAACCGCGGTGCGCCCACTATCACTCGCGCGGCTGCATTTTGGACTAGCTGTAGTCGCCGGATGCACCTCAGGGGCAACCCCATGTAGAGCCCATTGCAGTATTCCAGTCTAGAGATCACAAGGGCTCGAGTGACTGTTGTGAGAGCCCCCCGGTCTAGGTATTTGGTTATAACATTAACCCAACCACAGGAATCTAGTAAGGTTTTAATGAACATGATTAATCAATATGGCCAAGTGTCCGGATTTAAAATAAATTTAGGGAAAACAAAGATGCTAGTTACAAATATGAACACTAAACAAAGGGAAGAATTAGAAGGAATGACAGGATGTGAGATAGTTAAAAAGGTCAAATATTTAGGAGTCTATATTTCAACCTCAAATGGGAAGCTATGTAAGTATAATTATGAACCACTATGGCACAGCATACAGACAGAGGTGAAAAACTGGGAGAAATTACAATTATCTTTGCTGGGAAGAATAGCAGCAGTAAAAATGAATATTCTACCTAAATTTTTATTTCTTTTTCAAATGTTACCAATACTTAAAAAAGATGTGAATTTGCTAGAATGGCAGAAGGGTATTAATAAATTTATATGGGCAGGGAAGAAGCCGAGAATAAAACTAAAAATAATGCAAATATTTAAATATTTGTAAAAGTTTGTTTTTTAAATTTTTCATTAAAAAAATAGTAACAACAGTTAGCATAAACTTGAGGTAATTTTTTTCTTCAACGAAAACCCCTCTGGGGCTAGAGTTGAGAGGATCGTCAATCTGAAATCTTGTTTTTAGAAAGTCAGCGTTGTATTTCATATTCACACTTTTCTTTTTGGATTACTTCGGAAAGATCACAGTTCAACCTAGCACAGTGTTTGTCTGTTCACAGTCGGTAGCTACTCTCAAGACCACTGTTGTCAATAACTGTCAATATTCTTGAATTTTACTTCTGCCATTACTCCTCATATCCTACGGAGAACTCATTTTCAGCCACTGATTCATTTTTGTGAACCAGCTGACAGATGATGAGCTGAGGAAGAAGGGAAGCTGAGGGGGAAAACTGGCTGGGGATAAACATGGGGAAGTTGCAACTGAAAACGGGTCGGCCTCTGTGGTCTTCAGAGCAGAGTTAAGAATAACTGTTCTTGGGGACAGAATCTGACATTTCACTCAGTGATGGCTTCTGTGATGTTCAGGCACTTGAGAGAAGTACTTGAACCCTAAATAATGGAACAGATTTGCTGGTTTCCCTCAGGACACTTTCTCACTTCCTCTGTCATCTTTCAACTCTTAGCACAGCATGCAAATTCTCTATCATTGGGGTGGAGGGGTGGAAGGTGAGGGGAGAAGAAGGGATTTCAAACAAAATATTAGAAAATAATATATTAAGGACTGAATAATCTTGAACTGATTGCAGGTAGTTCAACTGAGACTATGATCTAATGGCAGCATTCGGGAAAGATCACCAAGAGCTCACTAGCCCAGTGCGACAAGTTGATTTGGAGAACAAATCCCGGAATTCTCATCCAACGTGGCTGAAGGGCATGAGGGGGGGAGAGGACTGGAGTAAAAGACTTACAACCATTCTTTTAGTGAGAAAAGTTACATCGGTACGGAAAAAAAATGAGTTTTTCACACTTGCTACCATTGCAGCCCTCTCAAAATTCGGATGCTTGGTGACTGGCTCATATTTATGATGGGAGAACTGGTTGTTAACTTTCTAAGCAGTTGGGAGAACCGGTTGTTGGAAGAAATCTCCTTTTGTTTTTTCCCACTTTACAGGGCTAATCCTGTAAGGAAGGCAGGAAGGAAACATTCTGGTGTTGTTTCTAGCCTCATCTTTATTGCCCTGCTTTCAGAAACTGCCTGGATTTAGATGAAAAGAGGCCCTAGGCTATTCCACTTATGAGGCCCTTTCACCTCCCATTTTTAAGTTTGTAAATTGCATGAGAGACAATAAAATACATCATTACTGTGATATATATCAATATATATCAATATATATAGCTGGCCTCCCGACGGAGGGCGGCTCTGCTCTGCGGCAAAGGCAGCGAGGCCAGCCGCCTCCCCTGCTGCGCTCAGCTGCCCGGCTCGGCCCCCTCGCCCTCACCTGCCTGGCCGCTGGTGGGCTCCGCGTCGACGGGGCGGCTACTGGGAGCGGCCACGCCTCTCACCCAACTGCTGCGGCGCTGGAACGATCTTAACCAATACATTTTTATGTTTGTTTATTAGTCATATGCATAGAATTTCTCCTTATTTTTGGTTCAGTGTTTTAGTGTTCACTGTTTTTAGAATAGTGTAATTTTAATTTTGCTAACAATTTGAATGTAGGCCCCTCTTGATCTTGAGGCCCTAGGCTGAAGCCTAGTTAGCCTATAGGAAAATCTGGGCCTGTATTCAGGAGTGGGGCCTGGAAGCTCACACAGACACCCTTAGGATCAGAAACATCCTCAGGATGTGGTCCAAACACTCAAGATGGAAGTCTTGATGGTGCATCACACATAAAAAAAACCAGGCAGGGCTTTGATCCCACACCTCGTGGACATCCCCAGTTATGGGCCAAGCTATGCAAGAAGGGTCAACGTTCATGTGGGAAACATTAATAGGCATTGTTTTAAAGCCCTACATGGCATCGGACCTGGCTACCTGAGAGACCGCCTCCTGCCAATTACCTCCCAAAGACCGATTAGATCGCACAAGCTTGGCCTTGTCCGGATTCCATCGGCCAGCCAATGTCGGCTGGCGACCCCCTGGGGAAGGGCCTTCTCTGTTGCAGCTCCGGCCCTCTGGAACGATCGCCCCGTTGAGATCCGGACCCTTACTACCCTCCCGGCCTTCCGTAAAGCTATTAAGACCTGGCTATTCCGGCAGGCCTGGAGCTGTTGAGGTATCCAGCCCCACTTTAAGTTATGAATGTTGCTGTAATTTTAAATTGTTGTATTGTCTTATATGTTCCCCCTCCCTTTTTTTATTTTTTTAAATACGTTTATTTCCATTTCCATTTCATTTCATACAATCACATGTATACTGTGCATGACCGGGGCATATAACATTGAATAATAAACACAGCCCTCGCTTTCATAGACCATACCCCCCAAAATACAAACCCAATATGCCATCTTGACCCACCATACACCCTCTTTCACCCCCTCCAACTTACATTCTTCCTTCCAACATTCCCCTCTACTACCTACTTCCCCTCTCCCTCTATCGCTCCTCTCTCCCAATACATTCCCTCCCTTCCTTCTCCTCCTACCTCCAATCCTCTCTCCCACCCTCACTACCCCTCTTTCTTCTTTCACTCTACTCCTCCCTTCGGTGTATTTCTATTGTCTATCAATATATTCAGCTTGTCCTATTTTTACACTAACATTAAAAAGCCAAAGTATACAAGTGCAATCATGTGCTTTGAGATCTAAGACATATTATATTTCCCCCCCCTCCCCCTAAAACCCCCCCTCCCTTCCCTCCCCCCAACTTCCCAGAGCCCGTACACGGTATAGCTTTTTAACAAACACAGTCTAAGGTATCTTAAAAACAAAGCAGAAGAAAAGGATCGAAAGGATCTCTGCGTTGAACTCAGCTTCTTACTGTTACCCAAACTTTAAACAGTTTTTTATTGTAAGCCGCCCAGAGTCTTCCAAGAGTGGGCGGCATACAAAACTAATAAATACAAATACAAATTCTTCTCCTAGCTCCTAGAGCAGGATTTCCCAGCTGTCCTGCTTGTATTTCTTGCCTGCCTTCTCATTTTTTTTTTCAAAAGTGATGGCAATGCCAGGCATTTCATTACAGCAAATGACTCCGAGGCAGGAGGAGGGGAACAGAAGCGGAGGAGGACATGCGGTGATTAACACAGCCATCCTCTCAAAGCATCTTCAGTAAAAAAAAACAACGACTTTATGCTTGCATTGAAGGGAAGGCAATCAATTGTTTTACTGATGTCAAAATGGCTGAGAGAGATCCTAAGGATAGAGCTGAGGCCGTAACTCACAAGCCCTGTAGGGACAGGAAAGGCCACAGAACCTGCATCAGCATCAGCAGCTCTCAACCTTCTTTAATGCTTTGCGTAGGAAGCGGTGAATTTATTGTATTTGAAAACAGTTGATTGAAACACACTAGTAAGTTGTACTCTGGTTCCTTCTGAACAATGATAACTTTAAAACTCTACGCGTAGGAGTAAGCATATTTAAGAGTCAGAGGCATCGAGCAGAACTCTACGCAAAGAATATTGTGTTTTTTAAAAATTGGTGGTTCCCCCAGTGCTCCTGCAGCCTCGCAAAAAATTCCATTGGAAAAATCCACTTCTTCTTCACCACTGGAAACAACACACTTTATCTTTGTGCCCAGTGCTCACCAAACTGTTGCCAGTAAACTGGAGAATTAGATTTGGTCCATCATATTATGACATGACATGACGTAACATTATATATAAGGTAAAGGTAAAGGTTCCCCTTGCACGTGCGTGCTAGTTGTTCCCGACTCTAGGGGGCGGTGCTCCTCTCCGTTTCTAAGCCGAAGAGCCAGCGCTATCCAAAGACGTCTCCGTGGTCATGTGGCCGGCATGACTAAATGCCAAAGACACATGGAACCCTGCTCCCTTCCCACCAGAGGGGGGTTCCTACCAGTTCGCACCAGTTCAGTAGAACCGGTTCGTCAAATCTACCGGACCGGTTAGAAGAGGTTCCACCAGTGGACCCGGAAAGCAGGCCACACCTACAGAAGAGGTTCCAAATTTTTTTGAAACCCACTACTGACACACACACACACACACACACACACACACACACACACACACACACAGAGAAAGAGAAAGAAAGGAAGAAAGAAAGAAAAAAAGAAAAAAAAGAAAGAAAAGTGAGAGAGAGATGAAAGAAAAAAAGGAAAAAGGGACAGAGAGACAAAAGGAAGGAAAGAGAGAGAGAGAGAGAGAGAGAGAGAAAGAGAGAGAGAGAGAGAGGGAAAACACATGGCTGGCAAGCCACTCCCACCAGGTCACATGGCCGGCAAGCCACTCCCACAGCCACACCCACAGAGTAGGTTCGATATTTTTTTGAAACTCACCACTGCTTCCCACCAAGGTGGTTCCTATTTTTCTACTTGCATTTCTACATGCTTTCAAACTGTTAGGTTGGCAGAAGCTGGGACAATTAATGGGAGCTCACTACGTTACGCGGCTCTAGGGATTCAAACCGCAAACAAACTCAGTGTCTTAGCCACTGAGCCACCGTGTCCCTTACAACATTAGACATAATATATCATAATATTTTAGCCAGTCACTCTCTCTCTCTCTCAGCCTAACTCACCGCATAGGGTTGTCGTTGGGAGGAAAATAGGAGGAGGAATGTTTTTGCACCTTAAGTTATTTGTAAAGATAATAAAGATGCAACAAAAATAAGTAAAAAAAAAGGAAATATACCGATCTGCTCAAAGCAGCTCTTAGTTTGAATATTTAGGAGGGTAAGCAGAGCTCTCTGCTGGAGGTTGTCTGCCTCCCCGAAAGGTTGCTGGGCTACATAATTCATCAAATGGATCGTTCTTTGTTAGAAAGCAATATTCAAATCAAAGCACAAATACTGATAAATTCATTCTATGGGGTAAATGTGTGGTGGGTGGGTAGTTTAAGGAGGATGTTGACTGGAAAAAAACAGCACAAGGGAGAAAGGCAAAAAGCAGCAATTTACCTCAATACAAAAGTCCCAGTTCAATTTCCCACCCTTTGGTTGCTGTTATATATATATTTTTTTAAAAACCAAAAGACTGCAGGAGAACCAATAATGGGTTTCCTGATGTTGAATCCAGCTGTGCACAAGCCCTCCGTTGTTTCCCTTTGCTAGTTGTTTTGGAATCAAGATTGTTGGGAGATTTTTTTCCCCCCTCTTCTGGAAAGCTTGGATAATGATGTGCCAGACAAAGGATGTACATTTGAAATACTATATACAGTTTTACTGAAATGTAGAAGACACTGCAGAGTGTCTGAAATTGCAGTGATATCAAGGGGTTTAGGGGCCCAGTATTTTATCTTCCATTCTTTCCGGCTTCTGTTGCAAGATTGTCTTGTGACCTTTACTTCATCCAGATGGAGAACCTTTGAACTGAATTGAATTTATTGAATTGAATTTATTGCACTTATATGTTGCCCTTTTCCCCGGAGGGGACTCAGGGCGGCTCACAATCCAAGTCAGGGAAGGGGGTACAGATAAGGGATGAAAAAAAAAGACGAACAGAACAATACACAATTTAAAAGCACACAACAACCATACCATTCGAGAGGGGGGGCAAAAGCTCTTTAGCCCCAGGCCTGTCGGAACAGCCAGGTTTTAAGGACTTTGCGGAAGGCCTGGAGGGTGGTGAGGGTTCGAATCTCCACGGGGAGCTCATTCCAGAGGGTCGGAGCAGCCACAGAGAAAGCTCTCCTCCGGGTAGTCGCCAGCTGGCACTGGCCGGCGGATGGAATTTGGAGGAGGCCTAATCTGTGGGATCTAATCGGTCTATTGGAGGTAATTGGCAGCAGGTGGTCTCTCAAGTACCCAGGTCCAATACCATGAAGGGCTTTGTAAGTGACAACTAGCACCTTGAAGCGTATCCGAAGACCAATAGGCAGCCAGTGCAGCTCGCGGAGGATAGGTGTTACGTGGGTGAACCGAGGTGCACCCACGATTGCTCGCGCGGCTGCATTCTGGACAAGCTGAAGTCTCCGAATGCTCTTCAAGGGCTGCCCCATGTAGAGCACGTTGCAGTTGTTCAAAGCATTTATGGGCAGCCCATGAGCGTCTCATTTCATTACTAGTTAACTACAGAATCAGTAAATTTAGATCAATACAAATAACGGAAATCAGTGCAAGTAATTGATGAAGGTAGATAAAGGCTTGGGAACGCTAGTAAATAAAAGTCCCTTCTAAAGTTGAAGGACCATTAAGATCCTTCAGCTTTAGAAGGGCCTTGTATATTTACTAGCATTCCCAAGCCTTTATCTACCTTCATCAATTTATTTACTAGCGTTCCCAAGCCTTTATCTACCTTCATCAATTACTTGCATTAAGGCTGGCATTATATGGCTCTCCTTGGAGTCTCCTGCCAACACCTCTTTTCTACCTAGGTAGAAAACTATTTACATCAATAAATATAGATTCACAAAGAAGAGGCAATCAAGCTATTCTCATAAGCACTGGAGGCAAGATAAGAAACAATGGATGGAACCTTTCTTTCCCCCAAAGTATGTGGCACTCAAGCGATTGATGCCATTTGAAGGTAGGACTCTTGTGAAAACTGTTGTGGCCCGGCAGGAGCCGTTGGAGCTGCCGCCAGACTCCGACAGCGAGGGGTCTTATGAGTCGGCCTTGGAGGAGGTGGAGGACCCTGGACAGGGTGTCGACTCCGAGCAGGGCGAGGAGAGACTGGTTGGCCACCAGGTGGCGGCAGAGCATTGGATCAAAGGGAATGTTCAGGAAAACATTCTGGGAGTTGTTTCAGGATGCACGCAGGCGAAGGGCTACTCGAAGGAAGGAACAACTGCGTAATTGTAGGAGATGATTGTGCTTAGCTGATGCTGATTAAGCTCCTCTCCTGAGTATAAAAGAGACTGTTTGTGCCATGCCCTGGTTGCAGGAGTCAACGTTCTCATTCACGTTCACGAATTAAGAGAAACCAACTTGGAGAAGTAGGTTCGCTGGAAGAAGCCTGTTTGCAATGCTGTGTTTGTTTTTTAGGACTTTTTGCCAGAGTGATTATCTCTTTGTTTATTTTGGGCTTGCAGCCAACGAGAGCTTGGACTGATTAAAACATTCTTTTGTACGTCTGTTTTGGCTTTCGTTCCTGGCCGGAGAAGGGGGGAGGGGGGTCAGAACAGAAAACTATATTTGGAAGGGGGATATAAAGCAAACGATCCCTCCCACAAAATAACCTCTCCAAACCCACAGAATTAAACAGAAAATCCCAGCTCATCTCACATGAATAACACGACTGTCCTTGCTCTGCATGCTCCTATCCACCGTGATCCTTTGCCCCTCCTCCCCAATTGTTAAATGTGGCCTGAGTCACCCAGATTACCCATTCTTAATAATGCTATTGTGTTAATATCATTGCATTCCTATTATGCTAGATATCCTGTTTGAAGGAACTGATATGACTAATATGCCAATCACCTCCCTACGACCAATCAGATCCCACAGATTAGGCCTCCTCCGAATACCATCCGCTAGCCAATGTCGACCCCTCGGGAGAGGGCCTTCTCTGTGGCTGCTCCGGCCCTCTGGAACGAGCTCCCCGTGGAGATCCGGACCCTCACTACCCTTCCGGCTTTCCGCAAAGCCACTAAGACCTGGCTGTTCCGGCAGGCCTGGGGCTGATGAGTTCCCAGCCCCACTTAAACTGTTGTGACTGTTGTTTTGTTTTAACTTGTTTGTCTTGTGTTCTGTTTGTATTCCCCTTCCCTTTGGTTTGTTAGCCGCCCTGAGCCCCTCGGGAATAGGGCGGCATTCAAGTTGAATAAACATTCCAAACATACTTATGTATATGCACTATAGTTTGAGGTGCTATACAAAAGGCAAACAGGTTTTTCTTTCTGGCTCCATAGAAATATACCCCACGGATATAAAGCCCACTTTGTAGTCCACTTACTCACAGATGCTACAAAATGGCTTCCTTTTAGAAAACGTTTCCTAAAAATATTAGCAAATTCTGTTGTAAATCCTAACGTAGCTTTAACATTGTTGTTTTTAAATTTAAAGTAAGTATCCCTCCTGAATTTCCCCAAAGGGGAAAAATCCTCTTAAAATCCTGCTCCCACTCCTACAGTCTTTGGAAATCCAAAAATATCAAGCATGTCATCCCCCCCCCCCCCAGCATCAAAAACCTGCCCACCTCCAGTTCCTAGGGGTTCTCTAGCACTGAAAACCTAGCTTTAGGATACATACATAAGTAAACTAAAGTTTTACAGTCTGATTTAAATAAGGCAAGAAAAACAAGAAACTCCACATTCCACCCAGACACAATTAAAATTTAGTGCCATCGAGAGGGTCTAAGCTTCATCCTGACATTGTCCACGCAGGTACTAAAACTGAACAACAGAATAATTTATAATCCTTTCCTCCTCTTTATAGAGTGCTGCTGTTCCTCTCCAGCTAGCATAATACTCCTCTTCCAATGGGAGAGTCAATCATTTGAAATTTACATCGTTAAAAATTTGAGAAATTTTCATTTCGTTCGCCTATGCTTTCCCCTTTCCCTTTCTTACTGGAGGCAAAATGTAATTGGCTGAAATGAAGCAAATGGGAATCAATAACTTACTAAGGAATCAGAAACTGCTTCTTACTTGCCAATGCTTTGAAGTACGGCCTCATTTAACTTCCACCACTAAACAAGATATAGATGTATGAGAATGATCCCAAACTGATGCTAATAATAGGCAACCACACTGGCTGATTGGGCTGTCTCACCCAGGAGATAGAGAGAGAAAAGAAGAAAATTGTCAGATTAATATGTGCCACAATCCCCACCCCCGTGATTTCTGTCACGCCTTTCCATTTGCAATCAATAAAATAGTTAGGAATTACATGTTGAATGGGGGGGGGGGGGCAGAAAGACCCTAATTCGTAATTCGTAATTTAATAAACTTATATGCCTCCCAATCCCGTAGGACTCCGGGTGGCTTACAAATACAAGAATAAAACAAAAATAAAAAAAATAGGGGAAGGACGAGAACAGATTTAAAAGGAACATACCCAGAGGTGGGTTCCTACCAGTTTGCACCTATTTGGTAGAACCGGTTTGTCAAATCTACCGAACCGGTTAGAAGAGGTTCCACCAGTGGACCCGGAAAGCAGGCCACACCTACAGAAGAGGTTCCAAATTTTTTTGAAACCCACCACTGGTCCTTGGATGTGATTATTCTACACTATCATGCTCCTATTTATAAAACTCGGTGCCTCTGTGAAAGGTAAGGATGGCTACTGCGTTTGTGGTGCAATCAGAACATTGCGTGTGTTGAAGTTGTTTTAACACAAACCAAAGATGCCTTTTAAAAAAGAAGTTTGCATCCTATTCTTATGCAGGCCAGTGCTGTGTGGGAGGTAATTTAAGGTGGTTCTGACAAGTGTCGTCGGCATCTTCATATCCGGTCACATGGGCAGCAAGCCACTCCCATCTGGTCACATGGGCAGCAAGCCACTCCCACAAAGGAGGCCACACCCACAGAGTAGGTTCAAACAATTTTTGAAACCCACCACTGAACACACCATACACTCGACTTAGATGGGGGCTGGACCTCATTCATGGGTCAACAGCCCCAGGCCTGCCGGAACAGCCAGGTTTTGGTGGCTTTTTGGAAGGCTGAGAGAGTAGGAAGGGTCCGGATCTCCGCGGGTAGATCGTTCCACAGGACCTAAAACCTGAAAGTGATATTGCTAAATAGCAGAGGATTGAGATTTTAATGTCTTAATGTAAAACCATAAGACCAACTTGCAAGGTATCTAAAATGGGACGAAAATTAATTAAAATTCTAATATTTGGACGACAAATAAGGAAACCGCAGATTCACAGGCCTGCAGAGGCATCATCAGATATTTGTATCATAATTTCATTTATTATTATTTTGATACACCAGTTCTCAATGCCAAATAAACAAAATCCTGTTTAGACTCTACAGAAGCTTCTTGTCTTTTGGCATTAGAAATGTTGGTGAAAATGATGACAAAGGCGAACACAGTACAGCTTTTGTTGGGAAGATAATCTAATAGTTGGGTTGGCAATATATAAATCATGTAACAATGCTATTCCTGTTTCTTTAACTCATGCTGTAAAATGGGATTGGTTGCTGTTTTTCCTCAATCGGCCATAAGAGGGAGCCAGAATGACTGTTAGCTCTCTGTTCGTTAGATGCTGGGCTGATCTGATCTGAGTGTTTTGGAAGCTGGCTGTTAGAAAGTGCCGTGAGCTATTGTAAGTTTTGCAACTGCTAGCAAACTTTGAGTTCTGAACTGATTATACGATACTGGACTATGTTACTTGGATTATCCCTTAACTGAAAGACATTGATGACTGACTGTCTTATCCGTGTATGACTTGGGCTGTTTGATGGACCCTGATACCTCTATTTCCACAAAAGTAAAAGCCTACTTAAACTGCAGTGTCTCTGTATCCTGGTTTGTGTGTTCTCCAACACAACTCTCACAACGCTTCGCTGAACGTACTCGCTCTCCCAACAGGGAGCTTACCTAATAGCTTTGACATTTGTTACCCATCCTAAGATTTATAGACTCTGCTGCTATGAAATATGTGTATTACAAGATCAATGTGATGGCTACATGCCACAAAAAAGAACCAGTAGGCTGTTTATAATTTCGCACCCTCACCCCTCAGCACCCACATTAGACTGATTGAATTCTGATGTGTTTGTTTGGAAGGAAATCAGCAGTTGTTGATACAAACAGATGACTGGATATTGTATATTACATGTTTCAGATGCTCTCGTTAACAAACTCTAGAATTAAGGACTGTTCCGCAAGGAAAATGGTAATGAAGGCCTATTATCATAGCATAGTATAGTATAGCCTTTATTGTCATTGTACATCATGTATACAACGAAATTGGTTTTAGACTCGCTGGTGCAATCCACCAATCCATTATCATCTTTTAGCTGTTGCTCTTCAAATCCTGCATTTATTCCCTGTGTATCAAATGCAAATATATCTATTCAGTCAGCAGCATATGAAAGAAACGAAGCTCCCTTGAATCTGTGAAAGCTCAGCTGAGGGGTAGCAGTTCTCATCACAGAGATGTCAGGTCAATGACCAACCAAGTGCTCTGCCTTCAAGGGCATGAAGGTCAGGCAGAGTTAGTTGAAAATGGGAAAACCAGGAGGTAGCAATGATAAGGCTTAAAATGCTGCAGATATAAAAGGGAACTGTCCCTGCACCCTCAAACTGACAATCAGCTGTTCATCGTGACTCCATTCTAGTGGTTCCACCACAAAACCGCGTTCGACTAAAGAGCGCTTGACGAAACTGCATAGCTGACATCATTCAACAGGGCGACAACAGCGCGGAGACAGAAGCACGCTGTAAACGCTAAACCTAAAATTAACCCCTAAACCTAAACCCCCTAAACCTAATCCTAAACCTAACCCTAACCCTTAACCTAACCCTTAACCTAACCCTAAACCTAACCCTTAACCTAACCCTAACCCTAACCCTTAACCTAAACCTAAACCTAATCCTAACCCTTAACCTAGCCCTAAACCTAACCCTAACCCTTAACCTAACCCTAACCCTAACCCTTAACCTAACCCTTAACCTAACCCTAAAGCTAACCTAAACCTAACCCTTACCTTAAGTTGAAGCGGCTTGCTTTCAAAGTGCTATTTAAAGCGCCCTTATTTCTCCGCGCTCACTGTTGTCGCCCTGTTGATGACGTCAGCGACGCGGTTTAATCGGGCGTGGCTTAGTCGAGCGGGGTTTTGTCGTGCCACGCATTCTAGTTAGCAATAAAGATTCTTCTTTAGCTGTCCTTTGGGGCGAGTCTGACCAGGCTTCTGCTGAATCCAAGTCTAAAGTAAAGTTAAAACCATGTGAAGATTTCTTCTCCTTTCCTAGACTGGCAGAATTAAGGGTCTAAACAATGCCTTAATATACTTGCGCCAGGCGTTTTTTGAATGGCAGAAGCCAAACAGAAACGTTCATTTAAAAACAGGGATAGGATAAGTCAAAGAAGGCCAACAAAGAACTTGGATAAATTAAGAGAAATACCTGTTTTGGAGGCATGACTAATCGTATTTTAGCAAAGGACATTCCCATCCTAATGGAACTTTGAAAATTTTGCCCGGGAGGCAACAATTTCACTTGGCACATATATTTTTTTTAACTTCCTTGCTCGCAAGTAATTCTGAAGGAATATGATAAATACAAAAGAATGGATAAGAAGGGGATGATTTCCCCATCAGTGGTTTTCTCTCTTCTCTCTTTCCAACCCCCAACCCCCCAATATTTCTCTGCATCTAAAAAAGAAAATTGCTACCTTGCAGAACTAATGAGCTATTAAGCAGCATGAAACATACAAAAAGGTTTTGCCCATCCTGATGCTTAGGGCCCAATTTACCAATGCAATGGATCCCCCTGGACCAATGCAGAGCTACAAATGGCAGTTGAAAGAATGTTAATGAAATGAAACATAGGGATGTTAGCATTTTTCTGCATAAATTATTAACACTTCAGGTCTGGAACTGGTCCCTCAAGGCCAGTGTCCCTATCGCTCCTTTTAACAAGAAGGTATTGTGTAGACATTTGGCTCTGGTCCTTATTTAGGAAGCACAACTGCGGGGACTGAATGCTGCAGAAGCCCACGTAGAGTTCAGCCTGAGCAAAAGCTGAGAACACCAAGAGTTACCATTAAATTGTACGAAGAAACCAATTTCCCCAAGAGAACTGGTGGAGCCTTTCTCCACTTGGTGCTCTTTAAATAACACGTTGGCTAGGAATTACAGAACTGGCCACCCAACACAGCTAAAGCTTGCTAACTTTGGGAAGGCTGAGACAACACCTGGAACAAGAATGGGCCATCAGCCAGAAATGTCTCCCAGTCTTACCTCTGCTCTGAATTGGTTAGGTAGCCTTAGGCAATACATTTTTTTTCCAGCTACAGCTGTTACTTAAATCTGCAAAATGGGAAGAATAAGATTGCCCTTGGTTTCCAGGTCTGCTCTCTAAGGATCAGAAGAGATTAAAAAGTGCCATAGAAATACTGAAAACTGTTGATTATTGTTTTATTTTCTCTCCCTGCACAGAATTCAGGCTGGCATACACACCTTTTCCTAACCCTACATTTGCTCATTTATACTGTACTTGTAGTACTGTTTTGAACCAAGAAGAATTGATTCAAAATAAACCCATGAGCCTTGTAGCTATGGCATTTGAACCGGAAGCTCCTTAATACTTACTGTCTGTGGTTAACAGACTATAGTTTCCATGATCTTTGGTTCTTTTAATGTAAACAAAGCCCCTTGAGTAACTAACTACTAGTTGCTACATTCAAACTTTTACAAATGAAAGAAACAGACATGCAATCCATTAGGGAAGCCTCAAAAATGTTTTGAACAACTATTGGGCTCAATTTTAAAGCAATTAGCTTTATTAATTATTAAGACATTCTAATATTTTATCTATTAAATAATGTTTAATAAAATATTAAAGGTGGAGGTAGGTGAGCCTCTTTCATTTAGGGAGAACTTTCAACCATTGCCTGAGCTGGAGGAGATGCCAAGCTTTTAATTTTGCCAGAATAATAGCAACAGCAATAGCAGTTAGACTTATATACTGCTTCATAGGGCTTTCAGCCCTCTCGAAGAGGTTTACAGAGTTAGCATATCGCCCCCACAATCTGGGTCCTCATTTTACTCACCTCGGAAGGATGGAAGGCTGAGTCAACCCTGAGCCGGTGAGATTTGAACCGCTGAACTGCAGATAGCAGTCAGCTGAAGTGCAGAGCTGGCTGGAGAATTCTGGGAGTTGAAGTCCACAAGTCTTAAACTTGCCAAGTTTGGGAACCACTGGTATAATAACATGAACCAATGAGAGATTCAAGGACCATATTCTGTACATGGCAAACAGCATTGTACCTTTTTCCTTTTCAGCACTGTATTTGTGATACAGGCTGACTGGCGGCCCTTGAATACTTAAAGAAGATGCATCAAAGAGAGCCAACAGATGGAGCAACAGCTTCAGGGCTCAGGAAAAAAAACCAAAACACATTGGTTAAAATAAAAGCCTTAAGATTAATCAAATCAGTGCCCCAAGAATATTTATCTCTCGGGTACAGTACTTGCATTTAAATGGAAGAAGCATTTTTCAGAGGTAGATGCTTGGAGAGTTCTTATTTCATTTTGCCCAGGGGGCTTCCAGATGCCTGTTCCACCTCACAGTGGTTGCTGTGGAGATAAGGCCCAGCTGAGAAGAATGGAATTTTAAACCCTGAAAAGTTGGCACAGGTAAGTTGTAACATTCATAAATTATAACAGGCATTATAATAATTTCCTGTGCTTATTAAGTGGGCACATGCTGTCAGGAATGTGTGTATGTTAATGACTAGTGTATTGTTTTGTTTTTTTACTTCCTAAGTCTCTTTGCCAGGGCTCTGTAGAATTAGAAGGAATGTGACCCTTACCTAAATCTATATTGATAATTTAGCACTCTCATATATTAATAAACAGTATAAATATATACTGATAGCAATAGCAGTTAGACTTATATACCGCTTCATAGGGCTTTCAACCCTCTCTAAGCGGTTTACAGAGTCAGCATATCGCCCCCACAGTCTGGGTCCTCATTTCACCCACCTTGGAAGGATGGAAGGCTGAGTCAACCTTGAGCCGGTGAGATTAGAACCGCTGAACTGCAGATAACAGTCAGCTGAAGTGGCCTGCAGTACTGCACTCTACCCACTGCGCCACCTCGGCTCAATTTCCTGAGAAGAAATGGCAAACTGAAAGTGGCCTGGGTAAAAAGTGGAGCCAACAACCACATCAGAATGAAAAACCTGGCAAGCAGATTAATTCTTCATAACTCCTCTTGGATAAGGAGAGGACTTGAGATCAACCAAAGGTGCTCCAGACAGTTGCTCCTTGTGAGGCAACTGCAAGACTGTCTTCAGCGGGTTTAATGCTCTGAGAGATAAGGAAAAATAATCTCTACTTAAATGCAGTCAGCACTTTTAAAAGGACACTAGCTTCACATCCAAAATTGACACAACGAAGCTCATGCTTCCAAGTCTCTGATTAAGACTATGGTAAGAAAAAAATTGTTTACATAATTGTTCTATTCTGCTGGATTCTGTCCCAAAAATACATTTGGCAGTATTGGTATAAATAAGGAAACTTGGCGGAGCAATTAATAAATGCTTCATAAAAGTACTGGTCATTTCTTCTCTGCTAATTTATATATACAGTATGAGCAACTGAGAACAGGAAGACATGGAAATGTAAATAATAAATAAACACACATTTCCAAATCTTTGGCTAAGCTTAATTTTTATTATGAATGAAGGCAAATATATGTGTCCCAGAATAATATTGCAGAATCCAATCTGGGTTGGCCACTGGGACCAATTTTGATTAATTTATGATTAATGTAGACCATACATATTTATTTAGAATAAAAGGAATAACTACAGGCAACTTATAATAAATAATAGCAATAGCAATAGCAGTTAGACTTATATACCGCTTTATAGGGCTTTCAGCCCTCTCTAAGCGGTTTACAGAGTCAGCATATTGCCCCCAACAACAATCCGGGTCCTCATTTTACCCACCTCGGAAGGATGGAAGGCTGAGTCAACCCTGAGCCGGTGAGATTTGAACAGCCGAACTGCAGAACTGCAGTCAGCTGAAGTAGCCTGCAGTGCTGCATTTAGCCACTGCGCCACCTCGCCTCCAGCCAATTACAAAGAACATAAGGGCAAAACAACATTGAAATAGCTAAAGTAGCGGCAGAGGAGGCAGCAAAGATCAGAATCTAGCAAACGTTGCTAAATAATTTTCAGTGCTGTGGTTGATCTTAGCTGACCTCAAAACAACTAAAAGATCTGGTTAATTCTTGGATGGGAGATCCCCCCCCCCCAAAAAAAAATTCCAGGGTTGTGAACTTGTTCGGAAAGTCTGAAAGAACCACCACCTCATCCCCAACTAGGAATGGTTGCCATATAATATTCTTACCAAGAAAAAACATGGGCACATTCCTGAAGTTAGGAAAGATCAAACTCAACTTAAAGGAGATTTAATCTCTTTTCTTAGCTTCTTATTAATGTCAGCTGGAATGTACAGGTTCCCTGGATCACTCTCACAATCACTCTCGCCTTTTACTAAAGATTTCCGTGGAAATGCAGACTTTTTTAAAATACCCTCTCCCATTCCTGTTGTCATTGTTGATCTAGGCAACATGTTGTGGCCCAGCAGGAGCCATTGGAGCTGCCACCAGACTCCGACGGCGAGGAGTCTTATGAGTCGGCCCTGGAGGATGTGGAGGACCCTGGACAGGGTTCCAACTCCGAGCAGGGCGCAGAGAGGCTGGTTGGCCACCAGGTGGCACCGGAGCCCTGGATCAGTGGGGAGGAGACAAGAGAGAGTGATCCAGAAACCACCTGTGAGTTGTTCCGGGATGCACGCCATCGAAGGGCTACTCGGGTCAAGAACAACTACGTAATTACAGGAGGTAATTACACTCAGCTGATGCTCATTAAACTCCTCTCCAGATTATAAAAGAGACTGCTTGTGCCACTCCCTTCTTGCAGAAGTCAATGTTAGGGACTAACGAGAAACAAACTTGGCAGGCTGGATTGCTGCCAGAGTTTATTTGCATTGCTGCCAAGGTTTGTAGAACTTGCTGCCAGAGTGCTTATCTCTTTGTTGATTTGGCTTTCAGCCAACGAGAGTCTGGACTTATTAAAAAACATTCTCATTTACGTTTGTCTTGGCTTTCGTTCCTGGACGGAGGAGGGGGGTCAGAACAACAACCTATCCCACTGCCTTTAAAGTTTTCAGGGTGTGTGTGTTAACAATCAGACGCACTAGGAGAGGATTGATGTAGAAAACCTTTTCTCAATTCTGGCAAGTGTACCGTAGTGAGAATCTCAGAAGCGGGCAAATGCTTTTCTATCTATCCTCCCCACAGTGACCAGGTCTCCATACTATTACTACACTATAGCAGCCATTCCTGATCTTGGAAGCACAGACACTTTGGTGCCAAAGTGGTAAACGATTTGATTCAATGCTACTTTGGTAATATGATCCTACATAGCTGAAGTGTTTGAAAGAAAAACATGGAAAAGCCTTTTCTTAGCTGTTACTTCTAAATGCTACCTAAATAAAGCATGAGAGCCCATTCTTAATGGTTCAACCAGTTTTTGGGAATATCTCCTCTCTTTTTCTCCATTGCCAGATAGAGATTTAAAACAGGTAATTTCCTTGACCACCATATGTTACACTTCACGATAGATTGCTCAGTACTGTAAACATCAACTTTCCAGAAACTGGCTCTGAAAAGTGGCTACCAAGTAGGATCCACCACCCCCCCTTGATCTAGTGCCTTCTTCATATTCTTTTTTCATGTTCATTTTATTTTTTCCAGACTTCAAGTATTTATTTGGCTTCTGTTATTTTAATATGATTTAAAACCTGAACAACTAATTTCTGTATGACTCTGTTGTTAGGAAGATTAATGCTACATCTTATTGTTCTTTCACTATGATAAGAAATAGCAGTTAGACTTATATACCGCTTCATAGGGCTTTCAGCCCTCTCTAAGCGGTTTACAGAGTCAGCATATCGCCCCCACAGTCTGGGTCCTCATTTCACCCACCTCGGAAGGATGGAAGGCTGAGTCAACCCTGAGCCGGTGAGATTTGAACCGCTGAACTAGCAATAGCAGTTAGACTTATATACCGCTTCATAGGGCTTTCAGCCCTCTCTAAGCGGTTTACAGAGTCAGCATATCGCCCCCACAGTCTGGGTCCTCATTTCACCCACCTCGGAAGGATGGAAGGCTGAGTCAACCTTGAGCCGGTGAGTTTAGAACTGCTGAACTGCAGATAGCAGTCAGCTGAAGTGGCCTGCAGTACTGCACCCTAACCACTGCGCCACCTCGGCTCTTACTCAATAAACTCAACAGCTTGAAATAACTTCCCTATTGTTCTAGAGGTGTTATGACAACTAACTCCATAGTTTAGGACAACAACTGTGTGAATAAGCAGCTCCCTTTGCTTTTTCTGAAGCTACCCCACTGTTCAGCATTCACCAGGAATCCTACCTTGTATTAATGACATCTTCCTATCTGCTTTATTAACACTGTACAAACTTTTAAACATCTGTTCACCTCCCACTCCCTAAACCCGAAAAGAAGAAATAATGGAATATGATGGTTCAGTATTCACAGATAAAACCTTCAATGATTCCCACACGCAATCCAGCTAGATACATTGCTTAACTGTACGTGAGAAATGTATGCAGAAGATCTGCATGCCCTGGAATATAGAATCAAACAGCATATACATATCGGCAACCCAACCATGCAAACAGAGACTTCCTTATGATTGCAGAAGAAACCAGAGACAGAGGTACATTTTGTTTCAGCTCAAATCGTAAAGATGAAATGACAAATAGTCTTCTGCTTCGGTCAACATTTTAACAGTATTATGTTCAAATGCTTAGAATGCACTATTAATTGTCAGGGCGTAGAACATTACATTTTATCTAACTTACCCCTCCCCAACAGTATCAATGATATTCTACCATTTAATAGGACTGAACGATTTCGAACAAGAATGAATGGTCATACAGACTGAACCACAAAATAAATTAATGTTCTGCCCCCCCCCCTCTTCGCTCGTTCACAAATGACAGTCAGACAGAACTTCAAAGGAAATATCTTTATCAGTCCTGGCTCAAGCTGGCTGCAAGCCCAAAAATAAACGTAGATAAAGTCTCTAGCAAAAAGTTACACAGCAAAAGCAAAAACAAAAAGCTCTCACAGCAAACCAGGTTTGCAGAAAGCAAATCACTTATCCAAGTGCTTCTTTGAATCAGGTTTGCAGAAAGCAAATCACTTATCCAAGTGCTTCTTTGAATCAGGTTTACAGAAAGCAAATCACTTATCCAAGTGCCTCTTTGAATCTCGAAACGATGAACCACACACGACGAATGACGAACGAACATTGACTTCTGCAACTAAGGCATGGCACCATCCATCTTTTATCTCCCAAGACGACCCTAACGAGCAACAGCTGCTCATTATTCCTGCATCCCGACGCAACTCACAGCAAGCTGCTGCTGAGTCACAACAGAAAGGAATCTAATTATTAAAATTAACGCACACTAACCCAATAACTTGATTGTGAGAGATGCAAATTTCCATGTGATGATACTATAAAAATGCAACATTTCAGAGTATTTATCCACAGCAGACCTGTAAAATAGATTAGGGGGAAAATGATATTACACTGAAGAAAAGTTTCAACATGGAAGTCTGTTTCTTGTTTTCAGGGCCTCAGGGTTCTAGACACAGAAAAATAGAATTAATCTCTAAGGTGTCAGATTTTAGAAAAAAACATTCAAAGTAGCTAGAATGACTCTATACCAGTGGTGGGATTCAGCCGGTTCGCACCTGTTCGGGAGAACCGGTTGGTAACTTTCTAAGCAATTCGGAGAACCAGTTGTTGGAATAAATCTCCTTTTGTTTCTTTCCACTTTACAGGGCTAATCCTGTAAGGAAGGCAGGAAGGAAACATTCTGGTGCTGTTTCTAGCTTAATTTTTATTGCCCTGCTTACAGAAACTGCCTCTCCGGTTAACCCTTATTACATTGTAACAGCTAAGGCGAAGCGCCCATCGACCTGAGTAATGTTGAGTTGGCCACGCCCACATGGTCACATCACCACTAAGCCCCGCCTACCCACCTGGTCATTAGGACAGAGAACCGGTTGTTAAATTATTTGAAACCCACCACTGCTCTATACTAAAAGCGGATGCCTGTGAATTAAGCTCTGTAATCATTGTATTCAAGGAAAGTTTGCAGTGTTTCCTTCAATGCTTTAAACTGGGCCCCAAGTAGATGAAGGTACTGTGAAGGCTTTTTAGATAATAGGTGAGCTCCCTAAATGCTTGGCCATAATTCTTGATAGGAATTATCACTCCATTGGTCTCCCTTCCATGTTTAGCAGGGGCCTCTGAACATGCTATGGCAGTCTTCCCTACGTCGGTGCCACTCAGTGGTGGGATTCAGCCAGTTCGCACCTGTTCGGGGGAACCGGTTGGTAACTTTCTAAGCAGTTCGGAGAACCGATTGTTGGAAGAAATCTTTTGTTTTTTCTCCACTTTACAGGGCTAATCCTGTAAGGAAGGCAGGGAGGAGACATTCTGGTGTTGTTTCTAGCCTGATCTTTATTGACCTGCTTACAGAAACTGCCTCTCTGGTTAACCCTTATTACATTCTAACAGCTAAGGCTAAGCGCCCATTGATGTGAGTGATGTTGAGTTGGCCACGCCCACCCAGTCACATGACCACTGAGCCCCACCTACCGAGATGGTCATTAGGGCAGAGAACCGGTTGTTAAATTATTTGAATCTCACCACTGGTGCCACCTAATTATTTGGAACTTCAGTTCCCATGATTCCAAGTCACCACACCTAGAGGAATGTGTACACTTCCTTTTCTTTTTTTCTTCCTCTTCTTTTTTTGTTTTCTTCTCTCTTCTTTTAGCTGAGGGCTTGTTTCCTTTGGGGACACATGGAAAATGCTATCTGCAGTTCAGCGGTTCTAATCTCACCGGCTCAAGGTTGACTCAGCCCTTCCATCCTTCCGAGGTGGGTGAAATGAGGACCCAGACTGTGAGGGCGATATGCTGACTCTGTAAACCGCTTAGAGTGGGCTGAAAGCCCTATGTAGCGGTATATAAGTCTAACTGCTATTGCTAGTTCAGCGGTTCAAATCTCACCGGCTCAGGGTTGACTCAGCCTTCCATCCTTCCGAGGTGGGTAAAATGAGGACCCGGATTGTTGTTGGGGGCGATACGCTGACTCTGTAAACCGCTTAGAGAGGGCTGAAAGCCCTATGAAGCGGTATATAAGTCTAACTGCTATTGCTATTGCTATAAGGCAGGAGGATGAATAAGGTGCCCATCCACATCTGACACACTCTTTTCTTTTTCAGGCCTCTCCCTGTTCTTATTATCCAAAAAAAATCCAGAGAACTGAAATGAGCCTGCAACCTCAGCTCTGCCCTGCAGAAGGTTCGGCCTTCTTGGGAAATTCTTTTCAGTGTTTGCATATTGACAATGTCTTTTCTGCTTCACTTGAGCACAGCTATTAAAATGACCTCCCCAGGGAACAATGACTGGCTAAACCAAATGTAAGCTGAAGTTACAAAACGTTACAACTTAATCCATGCTGTCCAGTTTCACAATTCTTCAGCACTGAGGCATCCAATTTGGCTCAACCATTGCATTTACTGGATACACACATCTTTCCATCAGATCTGGGCGCAGCCCTAAAAGCAGGATTTTAAGCTTTAAACGCAACCATCTGCTCAACAGAAAAGAATAAAGCACAGAGAGAAGGAACCGAAAAGATGAAAAAGCCAATCCGGCTTGATTTAATCCATTAACAGAGTTGTTTTAACAGCAGCTTGGGATTTCGATTATAAAAAGATGCTTGATAGAATGTTATAAAAATTAAGAACGAAAATCAGATAGTTGCTTGCCTGTGCATTGCATCCAGAGGAGAGAAACCCCTAGATTTGGGCAAACGTGTTACAATACACATCTGAAAGAGACAGTTCAGAGCTTCCATGTAGGATTAAATTTGCAGTTGTACCTTAGGAAAGGTTTAAGAACAATGTTCCACTGGCTTTGGTGTGATTAAGATGAAAGATACAAACTATTTAAAAAGGACAGAATCAATTGGGAGGGAAGAGGAACTGTTAGTAGTATTTCACTCTTGCTTAGAAACCCAGGTGAACGAATTTGGCAGTAGCGTAGAGAACATCTGGGTCACACATAGATGGAGGAACAAGTAAAAACAATATTGTTGTTGGTATGTATTACTGACCAACCAATTAAGAAAAAAAATATTTTGAAATGCTTCTAAACCCAAACTGAACATTTTCCAATGAGAAGTAATACTGATATGGAATTGGACCAGTGGTGGGGTTTCAAAATTTTTTTGAACCTACTCTGTGGGTGTGGCCTCCTTTGTGGGAGTGTCTTGCCGGCCATGTGACCTGGTGGGAGTGGCTTGCTGGCCATATGTTCTCTCTCTCTCTCTCTCTCTCTCTCTCTCTCTCTCTCTCTCTCCTTTTGTCTCCCTGTCCCTTTTTCCTTTTTTTCTTTCATCTCTCTCTCACTTTTTATTTCTTTTTTCTTTTTTATTTCTTCCTTTCTTCCTTTCTTCCTCTTTCTCTCTCTGTGTGAGTCTGTGTGTGTGTGTGTGTGTGTGTGTGTGTGAGTGGTGGGTTTCAAAAATTTTTTGGAACCTACTCTGTGGGTGTGGCCTCCTTTGTGGGAGTGTCTTGCCGGCCATGTGACCTGATGGGAGTGGCTTGCCGGCCATGTGTTCTCTCTTTCTCTCTCTCTCTTTCCTTTTGTCTCTCTGTCCCTTTTTCCTTTTTTTCTTTCATCTCTCTCTCACTTTTTCTTTCTTTTTTGTTTTTTATTTATTTATTTCTTCCTTTCTTTCGCTTTCTCTCTCTGTGTGAGTCTGTGTGTGTGTGTGTGTGTGTGTGTGTGTGTCAGTGGTGGGTTTCAAAAATTTTTGGGACCTCTTCTGTAGGTGTGACCTGCTTTCCGGGTCCACTGGTGGAACCTCTTCTAACCGGTTCGGTAGATTTGTTACGAACCGGTTCTACCGAACTGGTGCGAACTGGTAGGAACCCACCTCTGAATTGGACTAACCCCAAATTTGTTGGGAGACAAACTCTGCTCAGCGCAATCCTTCCAACTTTCTCCTTCAGAGAATGGAGGAAGGGTCAAGTGAATTGACCGTTCTTGGATGAATATTAACTGGCACATAAAATTGTGGGCTCATTCCTCCCTCTCGAAATAAGGTTTACTTACTCTGCTAAGAAATATCTAGACGCACGATAGCATTGCCAACTCTTTGGCTTGAATTCCTCTGTAAATTGACTTTTGGGAGGGGTTTGATATCTATTTTCTATTGTGCTGCAGAGTGGCGGATTAAGGCTCACTGGTGCCCCTTGACCCGTCAAAACCGCGCTCGACTAAGCCACACCCGATTAAACCACGTCGCTGACGTCATCAACAGGGCGACAACAGCCAGCGCGGGGAAAGAAGGGCGCTTTAAATAGCGCTTTGAAAGCAAGCTGATTCAACTTAAGGTAAGGGTTAGGTTTAGGGTTAGCTTTAGGGTTAGCTTTAGGGTTAGCTTTAGGGTTACCTTTAGGGTTAGGGTTAGGTTAAGGGTTAGGGTTAGGTTTAGGGTTAGGTTAAGGGTTAGGTTTAGGATTAGGTTTAGGGGGGTTAGGTTTAGGGGTTAATTTTAGGTTTAGGGTTTACAGCGTGCTTCTGTCTCCGCGCTGTTGTCGCCCTGTTGATGACATCAGCGACGCAGTTTAGTCGGGCGCAGTTTAGTCAAGCGCGGTTTTGTGGTGGAACCCTGGTGCCCTATGCACTGACAAATCTTGGCGCCCTCCTCCTTTGTACACACTGGACAAATCTTCATTATTTTTTTTTCTTTCTCAACTTTGTGATGCTCCCTTTGAGCCTGGTGCCCTAAGCATGTGCTTAGTCTGCTTAATGGTTAATACACCACTGGTGCTGCCATTTGAAGGCCATCTTGAGGTGGCCTTGAGGCCAAGGTGGCGCAGTGGTTAAATGCAGCACTGCAGGCTACTGCTAGATCAGCAGGTCAGCGGTTCAAATCTCACTGGCTCAGGGTTGACTCAGCCTTCCATCCTTCCGAGGTGGGTAAAATGAGGACCCAGATTGTTGGGGGCAATATGCTGACTCTCTGTAAACCGCTTAGAGAGGCCTGAAAGCCCTATGAAGTGGTATATAAGTCTAACTGCTATTGCTATCTAGGTTACTATATGATGGAATTTCTTTTTATTTTTATTTTTTAGAGTTGTATATTTTTATTTAGGGAAATTATATTTTATGACCATATTAGGCTATTACGTAATAGATAAGAGTCTTCTAATTCAGTTTGCATCATGTGCTTGTCCTGTCTCAAACATAGCATTTTATTGGATGGGGAGAATTTTGATGATGAAATTCTTTGATTGGTAACTTTCATGTTTTCCCCACTTCTTTGTAATTTTTTTTAAATGTTTATTTTAAACACGTAAATACATCAACAAAAACAAACACATGACTTAAAACAACATGGGAACAAGAAGCTCCATCGTATATCATACAGCAGTTCCATATCGGGTTCTTTGCAGTTAGTGTTTTCCCTTCTATACATTTCTATCTTGCATTCATGGTCCCCTTATTCGTTATCCATTTTTATGTACTATTCTATATTTATTTATACTTAGCTATTTATAACCAAATATTGTTTACCTATATTGTGCTTTATATTCTTACTATCATTTATTCTCTTACATACAATTATAGGTATATATTCACATAGTTATTCTTTTTCTTTGCCATTCTTACACTTATGTTATTCCATTTAAAAAGTTATAATATACAGTTTGGGTTGATTTGTTTACCATCCCTAGGGCCTGTTGTTAACACCACCTTATTTTCTCTTTCTTTTCTCCCTCCCTTCCTTCTCTACTTCCTTCCTTCCTCCTCTCCTTTCCCTTCTTTCTTCCCTTATCTCCCCCCTTCTCCTACCCTCTCTCTTCCCCTTATATGATGGAATTTCTGACATAGCGAGATTACAGAAACATGCCTGCTCAGACAAATCCCTGAAGTCTTCTTGCCAAGATTTCAGGAGTGCTTTGGCCTTGCCTCTTTCCTAGGCTGAGACATTATGATTGGATCAAAGTCACCCAGCTGGCCTTGTGCTTAAGGCAGCACTAGAATTCATGGTCTCCCATTTCTATCCTGGTGCCTTAACACTACTTCAAACTCTTGTATTAAGTTATAGGAGGATAGTAATACAGCTTGGCAGAACTGCTGATGCGTGGAAAAGATGGCCTGTGAGGGAAGTGCAATTTATGGCAATATATTTTCCTTTTGACTCGAAGACAGAAATAGGGGCCATTATTATGGTCATGAGGAAGAGCTCTTAGTTGAGGATATAGAACAGTGGTGGGATTCAGCCAGTTCGCACCTATTCGGGAGAACCGGTTGGTAACTTTCTAAGTAGTTCAGAGAACCGATTGTTGGAAGATTGTTGTTTTTTTTCCACTTTACAGAGCTAATCCTGTAAGGAAGGAAGGCAGGAAGGAAACATTCTAGTGTTGTTTTCTAGCCTAATCTTTATTGCCCTGCTTACAGAAACTGCCTCTCTGGTTAACCCTTATTACATTGTAACAGCTAAGGTGAAGCGCCCATCAACCTGAGTGATGTTGAGTTGACCAAGCCCACCCAGTCACATGACCACCAAGCCCCACCTACCCAGATGGTCATTAGGGCAGAGAACCGGTTGTTAAATTATTTGAATCCCACCACTGAAATAGAAGCGTGACCCGTCAAAACCGCGCTCGACTAAGCTGCGCCCGATTAAACCGCGTCACTGACGTCATCAACTGGGCGACAACAGCGAGCGCGGAGAAAGAAGGGCGCTTTAAATAGCGCTTTGAAAGCAAGCCGATTCAACTTAAGGTAAGGATTAGGTTTAGGGTTAGCTTTAGGGTTAGGTTAAGGGTTAGGATTAGGTTTAGGGTTAGGTTAAGGGTTAGGATTAGGGTTAGGTTTAGGGTTAGGTTTAGGGTTAGGTTTAGGGTTAGGTTTAGTAGTAGGGGTTAATTTTAGGTTTAGGGTTTACAGCGTGCTTCTGTCTCCGCGCTGTTGTCGCCCTGTTGATGACATCAGCGACGCGATTTAGTCGAGCGCGGTTTTGTGGTGGAACCAAATAGAAGTACCACAAATCTTGTGGAAAGTGATTAAGTCAGGTTGCTTTTTTAAAAAAATTTAAGTTAGTATAGAAATATAGTCAAACACGTATCTTGGTTGACTATAAAAGTGGGTTTTAATAGATCCACAGCAATGATAATTGGGATTTTTGGCATAAGAGGAAAAGACCTCAAGATGGATGAGAGTTCCTTTAAAAAATGAGAAAATGGAAGCAAAAAGAATTCAATGTGGCAACACAAAAAGGCTACTAAACATCTTAAAAAAGGATATAGAGGAGGTTAAAAGAAAGACAAAAGGAGTTGAGAACTGCAGAAATTATGTCTGGAATGCTAAAGTTAAGAATGAGCAGAGGTTGGCAAAAGAAGCAAGAAACAGCAAAAAAAAAAGGGGGGGGTACAAAATTCAGAGAAGAAAAAATAATTACTGGATCAGTTTCTCAGTAAAAATTGGCAACATATTAACAGGCCACAAAGAAAAGGCAGAGCTGCTAAATCTTTTTCCAACAAGAATCTATATCAGTATTTCTCAACCTTGGCGACTTTTAAGTCCTGTGGACTTCAACTCCCAGAATTCCCCAGCCAGCTGTACTGTGCTGGCTGGGGGATTCTGGGAGTTGAAGTCCACAGGACTTAAAGTCGCCAAGGTTGAGAAACACTGCTCTATATGTTTCAGCTCGGAAGAGTAAAAGAAAGCGGAAGGATTAAAAAACGAGGTGAAAGGTTGGAAAAGAGCACTCAAAATGATCAAGGGACTAAAAATCAAATCCTCTGAAGAAAGACCGAAGGAATTGGGAATGCTTTGCTTGTGAAATACACGAAAGAGGAACACACAGGGAAAAAAAATTCAAGACCTGTTTTCCATTAGTTCCATGGTGTGGAACACAGAATAATAATGGATTTAAGATACAGAAAAGCACATTCTAATGCAGTGTTTCTCAACCTTGGTGACTTTAAGTCCTGTGGACTTCAACTCCCAGAATTCCCCAGCCAGCTATGCTGGCTGGGGAATTCTGGGAGTTGAAGTCCATAGGACTTCAAGTCATCAAGGTTGAGAAACACTGTTCTAATGGAATGCTAGGAAAAAAATGTACTAACAGCAAAAGCAGTTTCACAATTGATGAAAGAAATGTCCTCCTGGGTTCGGCTCCAAGTGGGGAAAAAGACACTGGAGACACGGAGGCTGCTTGGAAAGATGGTTTATTGTTGGACAGGACCACATGGCTTGAGTCCTGAACAGAAAAGGTGATCACATGCTTCAATGTTGGTGGAGAAGAAGAGAAGGGCTGAGGGAGGGGCTTGCTAGGCTTTTTATAACCTGTTCAGTCCCACCTCTCTGCTTCCTGTTCCTGTGTAAGAAATGTATTCTGATTGGTTGTCAGACTCCCATGGGGTCATGCAGGGGCAACTCTCTAGGCTGCGTTTTGAATCCAGGTTTGGTTGAGTTCTCAAATGCCATGTGGTCAGTTGAGTAAAGGGCCAATATTATCATGCCTTTACTCCCATCCCCCCTGGGGCTGCAGTGGAGAAGTCTTTATTATGTAAAAGGGACTAGCTTGGCCTTCTTAATGGCCCATTAACAGTGGGGATGGGCAGGAAGCTACAGGCAATTATTCTGTCTTTTAAAACATGTTTTTTTTCTTTTCATATCCAGAGAAATATTCTGCCTTTTCAATATTTCCTAGGATATTTCATTTTTCTGGCAGAGGGCTGGATGATAACTTCCCACACAATGAAACAAATTGCCCATAGATAATGGATTATCCTTCAACATTTTCAGATAAAGGGTAGACTATCACTTGTGGGGGATGCTTTAATTTGGGTTCTTCGACTGATCAAGGGGTTGATGATTTAAAATATGTTACTTTCACTCTATGAATGAATAAATGAATGAGTATACATTTATTTTCAATTTATATAGTTACTCTGGGCAGCTTATAAGCAATTAACAGAAGGGGGGGAAAGCAATACAACAATTTTAAATAAAAAGTGTAAAAAAGCCATAATAAAAGTGGAAAAATTCATAAACCTTAGATGGAGGTAGTCACATCCATCAATAACAATCAGTATAGCTACTGCAAACCAGTCAGTCCTAGAGGAGATCAACCCTGACTGCTCTTTAGAAGGCCAGATCCTGAAGATTGAACTCAAATACTTTGGCCACCTAATAAAAAGGAAAGACTCACTGGAGAAGAACCTAATGCTGGGAAAGATTGAGGGCAAAAGAAGAAGGGGACGACAGAGAATGAAGTGGCTGGATGGAGTCACCAAAGCAGTCGGCATGAGCTTAAATCAGGGGTGAGTTTCAACCGGTCCACGGCGGTCCGCGCGGACCGGTTGGTTGGTGAACCCGGAAGTAAGTAACTTCCGGGAATGCCGAAAGTCCCACCCGCCTGCCCTCGCTCCTTACCGGTCTTTAAAGGCTTCTGCGCTTCCACGCAGGCGCATGGCACATACAGCGCCTGCACGATTCTCCGCGAGCAGCTGAAGCATCGCGCAGGCGCTAAGACGCATGTGTGAACTGCGCGCGTACACGAGGACGCCGCCGGCCCCGTTCCAACCGTACTGGTTGGAACGGGATTAGCAATCCACCACTGGCTTAAATGAACTCCAGGGGATGGTAAAGGACAGGAAGGCCTGGAGGAATGTTGTCCATAGGATCGCAGTGAGTCAGACCCAACTTCGCAACTAACAACAACATAGAGCCGAGGTGGTGCGGTGGTTAGGGTGCAGTACTGCAGGCCACTTCAGCTAGCTGTTATCTGCAGTTCAGCGGTTCTAATCTCACCGGCTCAAGGTTGACTCAGCCTTCCATCTTTCCGAGGTGGGTGAAATGAAGACCCAGACTGTGGGGGCGATATGCTGACTCTCTAAACCGCTTAGAGAGGGCTGAAAGCCCTATGAAGCGGTATATAAGTCTAACTGCTATTGCTATAGCTACCGCAAGGTTTACCACACCATGTTTTCCAGGCTTGTGAAAAGCTGGCAGGGTTGGGACCAATCCAGTGGTGGGTTTCAAAAATTTTTGGAAGCGCTTCTGTAGGTGTGGCCTGCTTTCCGGGTCCACTGGTGGAACCTCTTCTAACCGGTTTGGTAGATTTGACGAACTGGTTCTACCGAATAGGTGCGAACTGGTAGGAACCCACCTCTGAGCCAATCTGATCTCTGTAGGGATGATATTCAGAGAAGGCTTGGATCTGGAGTTCCTGTTCAGTTTCTGCCTTCTAGAAGGAGACAGCATCCTGGCTCTGAAAAGTGGCTCCAAAGTAGGATCCACCACCACCCCTTCATCTAGTGCCTTCTTCATATTCTTTTTTCATGTTCATTTTATTTTTTCCAGGCTTCAAGTATTTATTTGGCTTCTGTTATTTTAATATGATTTAAAACCTGAAGTAATTTCTGTATGACTCTGTTATTAGGAAGATTAATGCTACATCTTATTGTTGTTTCACCATGATAAGAAATAGCAGTTAGACTTATATACCGCTTCATAGGGCTTTCAGCCCCCTCTAAGCGGTTTACAGAGTCAGCATATCGCCCCCAATAACAATCCTGGGTCCTCATTTTACCCACCTCGGAAGGATGGAAGGCTGAGTCAACCTTGAGCCGGTGAGATCTGAACCGCCGAACTGCAGCTAACAGTCAGCTGAAGTGGCCTGCAGTGCTGCACCCTAACCACTGCGCCACCTCGGCTCTTACTCAATAAACTCAACAGCCTGAAATAACTTCCCTATTGTTCTGGAGGTGTTATGACAACTAACTCCATAGTTTAGGACAACAACTGTGTGAATAAGCAGCTCCCTTTGCTTTTTCTGAAGCTACCCCACTATTCAGCATTCACCAGGAATCCTATCTTGTATTAATGACATCTTCCTATCTGCTTTATTAACACTGTACAAACTTTTAAACATCTGTTCACCTCCCACTCCCTAAACCTGAAAAGAAGAAATAATGGAATATGACGGTTCAATGTTCACAGATAAAACCTTCAATAAAAGCCCCTTATGGAGTATACTAAGCCTCGGTGTTGTCAAACCGCTGATAAGAAGCGGTTCCACCACAAATCCGCGAAGCCCTTATCCGCGGAGACAGAATCGCGGAGGGCAAATCCGCGCATTCCCAAGCACTCAGTACCCTAAACCTAACCCTAACCTTAAACCTAACCCTAAACCTAACCCTAACCCTAAACCTAACCCTAAACCTAACCCTAAAACAAACCCCTAAACCTAATCCTAACCCTTACCTTAATTGAAGTCGGCTTTCTGCCGCAGCGCCGTTTTAAAGCGCCCTTCTGTTGCCGCACTGTTGTCGCGGCAGTGATGACGCGCACGGTGATGACGTCGCGGCTTTAGCGCCACGATTTTATCACCACGATTTTGACGAGCGCGGTTTTGTCGTGCCACGATAAGAAGCTGCCCATGAGAACTTTCTCGGCTGTCTTCCTGCTACATCTAGTTCTCACCATGAAAGGACTGCATTCTCTGATAGAATCCTTGCTATCTGGATTAATCAAATCCCAGCCAAAGCTGAGAAATTTTGTGGATAGCTTCCCTTCTGTCCCTTATGATCTCTTTAGAAGGAGGTGCACAGCCAGAGATTTAAGCCTGCGCTTGTTCCTATCTGTCTAAGAAGGGGGAAAAAAATAACTCTCAGAGGTAACAGCCAGAGGCTTTTTTGCTCTTCTAGGCATATGGGAAAATATGAACTTGCAGCCCCTTGAACATCTTGCAACTGAATTATTTCCAACGTCGTCTATCAATTTACACCTCCGCACACTTCACAGGAACTGACAGAAGGGTATATTTTATCTGCCAGGTTTAGTCAAAGAGAGTGCTCTGTCAAGGTATTTATTGTTAATTGTTAAACACATTCCACAACAAATCTTGTGTTTCAGATTCAGACGCAAGCTTATCCGCAGTCAGACAATGGGCTGAAAGCTAAGTTTAACTTTCAGAAATTTCAAAAAAAGGAGGTGATATACATCCCCAGAAAAAATTCCCTCTGTCTTTTACTGTGTTTTACTGCATATTTTTCACAAACTCTATTCTGTTCCTATTTGATCTAGTTTTAAGATTTCGCTGTTAGGAATGGTGCATCTGTGTATGTGTCACACAGATAGATATTCTTTTATTCCCAAGACCTTCCCTCAGTTGATTCCATGTGGAACTGAGGAGAAAGGCTTGTCAGACAAAGGAGGGTTATATGATACCATGAAAAGAAGAACAGGTAGGTGGGTTTGGAAAAGAATGAACTGGGTTTTATGTGAGATTTTAGCAAATAATTTAGACAATCTGTCAGCAGGAGCTTGCAGTGTTGACTCCTTGTTCCAGATACTACGTTTAAACGAGAGAGAAACTTCATTTGAATAACACTTGGGGAGAATAGCAATAGCAATAGCAGTTAGACTCATATACCGCTTCATAGGGTTTTCAGCCCTCTCTAAGCAGTTTACAGAGTCAGCATATCGCCTCCACAGTCTGGGTCCTCATTTCACCCACCTCGGAAGGATGGAAGGCTGAGTCAACCTTGAGCCGGTGAGATTAGAACCGCTGAACTGCAGATAACAGTCAGCTGAAGTGGCCTGCAGTACTGCACCCTAACCACTGCGCCACCTCGGCTCTTAAACATTATTATTCACCAGGTTTGTAACTATGTCCACATTGGACAGCTAATACTGCTCTTCCAATGTCTTTATCATCCTGTTTGGTCTTATCATCCAACTAGAATATTTGGTTTTTTTTCTCTTAACCTGCTGTTCTGATGTTGTTTGCAAAACTCTGTGCTGCTTTTTTTTTTTTTAAGAAAAATAAAAATTTATCTGCCCATGCTTGGCTGCTTCATAGCATGCCAGAATACAAGTAAGCAAATATGGTCACTTTGGGAGAGAAAGAGTGGAAAGATTTTTTTAAAAAAAAATCTGATCCAGTGCAGATAGAAAGCGCTTTAGATGTTTTGACTACATAAGCAATCTCTGTCAGATCAGCACACAAGCACTTAGAGACATGATAATAACGACAACAATTCTGGCTGCAAAACATAGTAGACAGACATACCAGATAATACATGATAATAAAAATGCCCTTCTAACACAATATATGAGTTTATCACAGATGATCATTCACATAGTGGGGAAGGGGTTCTTAAGAAATCAAAACTAGGGTCATCTAGTTTGCTAGAATGGGATACACATTTGGTAAATATTTAAAAGTCATTCCAGATGACAGTCAGGTGGCTATGCAACCTCAGATTTTTGGTTCCCTTTTTTTCTAGTCAAACATAGTTTACAGAATTGAGGAGGCTTGGTTTTTTTCTTTCTTTCTTTTTTTTTAAACAATAACTTGCTTGCAAAATCAGCCAGAATGGTAGAACGAGGCTTGGTTTTTTTCTTTCTTTCTTTTTTTTTAAACAATAACTTGCTTGCAAAATCAGCCAGAATGGTAGAACGAGTCTTCAACGGCAAAGTAATTTGTGACCCTTTCATTATTTTACAATCTTACTATTTTACTGTTATCTTTATTGCATTTTATGGCACAGTTGACTTTACTGCAGGCCAATTTTCTTACTGGACTTAGTTTTGCTAAGTCCTAACTTAGTTAAGTCCCAACTTAACTTATTGTAACCTGTGTAATGTAAACTAAGTGCAATGAAGTCAGTCAAGATCAGTGGTCTCCAACCTTGGCAACTTTAAGACTTGTGGACTTCAACTCCCAGACTTCCTCAGCCAGCTTTGCTAAGTCCTAACTTAGTTAAGTCCTAACTTAACTTATTGTAACCTGTGTAATGTAAACGAAGTGCAATGAAGTCAGTCAAGATCAGTGGTCTCCAACCTTGGCAACTTTAAGACCTGTGGACTTCAACTCCCAGAGTTCTGCTGGCTGAGGAACTCTGGGAGTTGAAGCTGCTGGCTGAGGAACTCTGGGAGTTGAAGTCCACAGGTCTTAAAGTTGCCAAGGTTGGAGACCACTGGTCAAGATAATACCGAGCTGACTGGGTTTGCATCAAAAGCTCGATGCAAATGTGCCTCTTGGCAGACTTCGGAAAAAGCCCGGATCAGTTCGCGCCCTGCAGAAAACCAGACCAACGGACGCTGGTGTTGCCCTGCCACCTTCGCTGGGAGGTCTTCAGGCAGGAGGGGACGGGGGAGGCCATGTTATGACCTATGGTTACAACAATAAACTTACTTGTTCAACAAATCATTATGTCTCTGTTACCAACCTCAACCTAATCTTTGCTACTCAAGTACCGCTAAATGGTGTTTTGGCAGAATGAGATGCTATAATGAGAAGGACAGCTGTAGGGAACATTCGGTGGGCAAGAGGTACATAGTTCCCCCTCAACTGCCACTCCTCCTCTGCAACTTCCATGTGCAGTCTCTAAATACCAGAGGTGGGTTCCTACCAGTTCGCACCTATTCGGTAGAACCGGTTCGTCAAATCTACCGAACCGGTTAGAAGAGGTTCCACCAGTGGACCCGGAAAGCAGGCCACACCTACAGAAGAGGTTCCAAAAAATACACTATCATGCTCCTATTTATATAACTCAGGGCCTCTGTGAAAGGTAAGGATGACTACTGCATTTGTGGTGCAATCAGAACATTGCGTGTGTTGAAGTTGTTTTAACACAAACGAAAGATGCCTTTTAAAAAACAAGTTTACATCCTATTCTTATGCAGGCCAGTGCTGTGTGTGGGGTAATTTAAGGTGGTTCTGACAAGTGTCGTCGGCATCTTCATATCCGGTCACATGGGTGGCAAGCCACTCCCATCCGGTCACATGGGCGGCAAGCCACTCCCACAAAGGAGGCCACACCCACAGAGTAGGTTCGAACAATTTTTGAAACCCACCACTGCTAAATACCCTCAGAAGGCATACAAAGGAAGGAAAAATATCGAGGAGGGTGTTGGAGGTGAAAAGAGAGAGGATGCAGGAGGTGGAATTCTTTCCGACCGGATGAGAATGTAATTTTTTTATTTTATGTTTATTTATAATATTGAGCCTATACATTTGAAGATGGGTGGTTTAAAATTGTATTAAATAAATTAATAATGAATTTTTTTTTAAAAACATTCCGCTTCGACTGTCCAGAACCAAAAGGATGCACTGTGAATGCCTATATCTTTCACCAGACTCCTACCTCACAGCCAGATAAATTAGATTAGTAGAATTAGAGTAATATTCTGACAGGGACAAACATTACGTTGGGTGATAAATAGAGATAGCGTTAGCTGCTAATGTGACAGAAAAGATACCCTCACCCTCTTGTTATTATTGCGTGAAAATTGGAAGCCTTAATTAAGACCATAAACTACCCACAAATCAGACAGTGAACTGCAATTTATCTTTATATATTTATGGTCAATTCCCTTCTAACAGCTGAGGAGAATGAGGAACAACTGATATTGTCCAATGCGAGCAGCCAAAGTTATTTTGGAAGGTGTATTTGAAGAACTCGTGTGTTGATGGGTATTTAGCTAAAAACATCCAGGAATATACATTCATTCAGTAGTAACCCCTGAACTTGGAAAAAAAAAGTCTCCTCTTTCCAGTTATTTCAGTCTCACCACCTCCCCCATATAATCTATGTATTCCAGTGGTGGGTTTCAAATTTTTTTCGAACCTACTCTGTGGGTGTGGCCTCCTTTGTGGGAGTGGCTTGCCAGCCATGTGACCTGGTGGGGGTGGCTTGCCAGCCATGTGTTTTTTCTCTCTCTCTCTCTCTCTCCCTCTCCTTCCTTTTGTCTCTCTGTCCCTTTTTCCTTTTTTTCTTTCATCTCTCTCTCACTTTTCTTTCTTTTTTCTTTTTTTCTTCCTTTCTTTCTCTTTCTCTCTCTGTGTGAGATTGTCTGCATGTGTGTGTGTGTGTGTTTGTGTGTCAGTGGTGGGTTTCAAAATATTTTTGGAACCTCTTCTGTAGGTGTGACCTGCTTTCCAGGGTCCACTGGTGGAACCTCTTCTAACCGGTTCAGTAGATTTGACGAACCAGTTCTACCGAACTGGTGCGAAACTGGTAGGAACCCACCTCTGATGTATTCCCAAGTGGTCCAGACAATTTTGGGTGGTAATATGCATCCTCAATGCCCTGATGATGTTACCTAGTTTGGTAATGAAATATTTCATAAGTTATCTGATCCGGTAACCTACAAGGTGTGGCGACCGAATGGGAGAATCTCTTTATTTCCCCCAAGTTCCTCACGCCAGGCATTTTTCAAACCATCCATCCTCTCGCAATCAGAAGAGAAATTAGCCTGACAGAACAGCTTGAACTTAAAGGTCATGGTGAAGATTCAGCTCCTGCACAATTTTTACGATCTATGTTTAGGCTGTCTTTGACATCATTTCCATTGTAAAATTGCCATCAAGAGCAACTGACAGCATTGAACAAGCAGTAACGTTGCTAGCTAAATATTAATAACTAAAAACACGTTCAGATGTTTGAAGTCTACCTCTTAACTCCCACCTGCTATTTTGTACTTCAGGGCTGCAAATTAACAATCATGGCTATCCTCCCAGCATCTTCACTGCCCCCCAACTGTACACTTAGAATCAAGAAGCCCAAACATATTCCTCCCAGTTCTGCTTGTGTTTGCTCTTGCCGCTGTCACTGGCACATCCATGCTAGACAGGACTCCCCATGCTGCCAATCCATTATTAATGGAGCGTCTGGCAGCCCTGACAGATGACTTTAATACCTCACTGAAGTGGGAGGATGTAGCGAGCGCCATCAAAAGCCACTGTTTCATCGTGGTGCTGAGCTGACCCGACCCTCTGCCTTTCTGGGAGGCAGGGATTTAAATTTTGGCAGGCCTTTGCAAAATCTTTTAATGTCAAGCAAAATGGGCATCACCAATAGAAAGAGAAATGTCAAGGGGATGGGGTTTTTTTTTCTTTTGTTTTCTGGCAATTTTTTTTTTTTTGCAACTTTAATAAAACTTTTTTTTTGAACATATTTTTTTGTTTCCATTTTCATAACATACAATCACATGTATACTATACATAGCCAGTATCATATAGTATTAAGTAATAATTACATCAGTTCCTCTTGTCATCAATGCCCCAAAAAATAAAAACCCATTGTAGCTCTTCTGCCCTCCATACACCTCTTTCTTCTACCTCTCTCCAACTTCCTATCTTCCCTCCATCATCCTTTCCTACTCTATTTCCCCTTCCTTTCTCCTTCTCCTCTCTCTACATTCCCCTCCTCCTTATCCTCATCCTCCTCATCTTCCCCCCTTACCCTCTCTCCTATCCCTCTCTTCCCATCTTTCTTCTCCCTTCTGTTTCCCACTCCTCCTCTCATAGGTGTATTTCCGCTTCATATCAATATACTTAACATATCCTAGTTTTAAAGAAATAATAATAATAATAATAATAATAATAATAATAATAGCTGATGAAACTGTTGATCACATACTCAGCTGCTGTAAAAAAATCGCGCAGACTGATTATAAATTGCGGCACAATTCAGTAGCACAAATGATCCATTGGAATTTGTGCAAAAATTATAATATTAAAACAGCAACAAACTGGTGGGAACATCAGCCTGAAAAAGTCACCGAAAATCAGATGGTCAAGATCTTGTGGGATTTCCGTATACAAACTGACAAAATACTGGCGCATAATACACCAGACATCACACTGGTTGAGAAAAATAAGGTCACAATCATAGACATCGCAATACCAGGTGATAGCAGGGTCGCCGAGAAGGAACATGAAAAAATCGCAAGATATCAGGACTTAAAAATCGAAATTCAACGACTATGGCACAAACCAGCAGTGGTAATTCCAGTGGTAATTGGCACACTGGGTGCTATTCCAAAAGCACTGGAATTACATTTAAAACAGTTAAAAATTGACAAAATCACCATCAGTCAAATGCAAAAAGCCGCACTGCTTGGATCTGCACGCATATTACGAAAATACGTTACGACGTCCTAGTCCTCTGGGTGGGGCCCGACTAGTAACCAATGCCAAATCCGGCGAAACAACTGGCCGCTGTGATACAATTGAATAATAATAATAATATAACAGAAGACAGTATACATGTGGAGTCAAATTACATTAAAACCTAACACACCTCATGATATATATCCCTCCCTCCCCCCAACCCCCCCAGCCTTCCCTCCCCCCCAGGTCTTTTTTTTCGAAGACCTGTTTTGAGGAAACAGGTACAAGGCAGCTTGAAACCTCAGTTTCCCTATCCTTCTTTTGTAACCCCCTAAACACACCTAAGGGGGCCATGGGCAAACTCTTTCAGTCAGCTTCCCAAGCAGCTCTTTCAGTCAGAGAAGTCTTGGATCTAAAATAAATCTGTCTTACCATTCACCGAAAGCTCTGAAACCTACATCCAGGGATCAGTCTTTCTTGGCTAGATTCTCGTGGCAGGATGTGAGAGCCAATGGCAGCTTGGCTCAGGACCAGCGTATTTGCAAGACCGCCTACTGCCACATACCTCCCAACGGCTGATAAGATCCCACAGGGTGGGCCTCCTTCGGATGCCGTCAGCCGGACAGTGTCGGCTGGCGGGGCCCCAGAGGAGAGCCTTCTCTGTGGCTGCTCCGACCCTGTGGAATCAGCTACCCCCAGAGGTCCGGACCTCACCCACCCTTCATGGCCTTCAGAAAACCTGTTAAAACCTGGCTGTTCCGGCAGGCCTGGGGCTGTTGACCTTCTTATGTAGGGTCCAGCCCCATTCTGAACGTATGTGTGTTGGAGAATTTTTAAATCTTTTTTTTTTCTTGTTTTGTGTAAGCCGCCCGGAGTCCTCCGGGATTGGGCGGCCTATAAATCTAATAAATTCAATTCAATTCAATTCAGCTTCCTTTAAAAATCTACTTTCAAAATGGATTCTATAGAACCCAGGCTAGTGGGATATTTGATGGCCTTATTCAGCAGCACAATGGTTGTTGAAGTAAAGCCTACTTATCCACGGGGATGGGATTCAAATAATTTAATAACCGGTTCTCTGTCCTAATGAGCAGGTGGGTAGGCGGGGCTTAGTGGTCATGTAACTGTGTGGGCATGGCCAACTCAACATCACTCAGGTCGATGGACGCTTCGCGGGAAAAAGCGGGAAAAAAACCAAAAGGAGATTTCTTCCAACAACCAGTTCTCTGAACCTCTTAGAAAGTTAAGAACCGGTTCTCCTGAGTAGGTGCGAACTGGCTGAATCCCACCACTGGTCCTGACCCCCCCCCCCCCAGAACTGTTGTTTAATGCTATATTTATACTTTTGGAAAGTATAATCCATGTTTTGGGCTAATCTTGTTTATAGGGTGTTTTTCAGGCAGCCTGATATCTATCTTGCAGATAATGCAATAGGCAATGTATCAAAGCAATGTTTCCTAGCTGAACCATTGTTGTGCAAGCAGGCGTATTCTTGTTGCGCTTTCATTTTGTCTTACTACGTGGTGTGATTGTGATATATTTCTCATGGCCACAGAAATACTGCACCAACTTTTCCCTCAAAGAATACACAGTCCTTCAAAAAACTAAATGTATTGGTCTTCCTGTTGTATTTTTCCTTAATTCCAGCGATCAGACAGAAAGCATAAATTCTATGTCCCTTTGTCCTGTTTCTCCCTCCTCAGAACAAGAGACAAATAGAGCTAAATCAGTAATTAACCAGCAGGAGAGAACAGGCTATCTTTTCTAGTGTCAAACTCAACATTATGTTCCCTGTTCTTTATCCCTCCCTTCTCTCCAGCAAGACGAAGAGATTCTTGGTGAATACAGTAATTAGAAGGAATGAAATTAAAAGTTTTTTTTTCCTTTTATCTGCAAATGATTTTAAGAATTTCTCTCACGATGCTCTTGCAAGTATGGCACTAGGAAAGCAAGAGACTGTTTTAACAACTAGACGGGTGTTGTGGCCCAGCAGGAGCCGTTGGAGCTGCCACCAGACTCCGACAGCGAGGGGTCTTATGAGTCGGCTCTGGAGGACCCTGGACAGGGTTCCGACTCCAAGCAGGGCGCAGAGAGACTGGTTGGCCACCAGGTGGCGCCTGAGCCTTGGATCAGTGGGGAGGAGACAAGGGAGAGTGATCTAGAAACCAACTGTGAGTTGTTCCGGGATGCACGCCGTCGAAGAGCTACTCCAAGATCCCTTCCGGCTCTATTTTATTCTGATCACATCACCCCTGCGACACTACAACCATCATAAATATGAACGAGCTGCAAAACACCCAAATTATGATCATGTGACTATGGAGATGCTACAATGAAGTGTAAAAAACACCAATAACTCAGGTTTTTTTCCAGCGCTATTCAGTGGTGGGATTCAAATAATTTAACAACCGGTTCTCTGCCCTAATGACCAGCAGGGTAGGCGGAGCTCAGTGATCATGTGACTGGGTAGGCATGGCCAACTCAACATCACTCACGTCGATGGGCGCTTTGTCTTAACTGTGACAATGTGGTAAGAGTTAACTGGAGAGGCAGTTTCTATAAGCAGGGCAATAAAAATTAGGCTAGAAACAACACCAGAATGTCTCCTTCCTGCCTTCCTTACAGGATTAGCCCTGTAAAGTGGGAAAGAAACAAAAGGAGATTTCTTCCAACAATCGGTTCTCTGAACTGCTTAGAAAGTTACCAACCAGTTCTCCCGAACAAGTGCGAACCGGCTGAATCCCACCACTGGTGCTATTGTAACTTTGAACAATCACCAAATGAACTGTTGTAAGTCAAGGACTACCAGTATAGGATGCTCTAATTCACCAGCAGAGAAGCAAAGGGAAATAGCAATGCCAAGGTCCTGCAGTAACGGAAGCCAAGGATGTTGCTTAAAAATTAACCATTTTATAGGGCAGAAACTCACACGACAAGAACTAGAGCAATCTCAACCCAAGCATGGAATGTAATCCCCAGCTGGAGGATACTGTGTGCATATATGCACGTGTGCGCATAGATCTGAGGACGAGATAAACAGAAGCAGAAATGTAAGCCATGCAGTCAAACGGCCATGAAATGTAATCATATTGGAGGTCCTTCTCTTTTCACTGCAAAATTCAAGGGGGGAGGCATGGTAACATCTGAGGGACTTGAGTCCATGACTCTGCAGTGGCCCCATTAAGTCAGTCAGATTTCAAGTGCTGCAGGATGCTGTTGTTTGTACAGCAACATATAAATCTGAGCACACCTTGACAACTGCAGTGTCGGCCAATCTTCCTAGCTTTCATCTGTAGTCAGTTCCAAGTCTTCAGCTCCTCAAAATATATGCCAGCATGTCCAGCAGAAAAGGATTGAAGGAGAGGGAGGAGAATGAGAAAAGCCAGGTCGTTTGTCCTGGTGTTCAAAACAGTCTTGGATCAAGGATCTTTTTGAGTTCTGTATACGATCCACATATAACTGTTCTGACCCCCCCTCCTCTGTCCAGTAACGAAAGCCGAGACAAGCTTAAATGAGAATGTCCTTTAATAACAAGACCAGACTCTCGGTGGCTGAAAGCCAAGTAAACAAACAGATAAGGACCTTGGCAGCAAGGCCGACAAACTTTGGCAGCAATTCAGACAAACTCTGGCAGCAATCCAGCCTGCCAAGTTTGTTTCTCTTTAGTCAAAGCGTTGACTTCTGCAAGAAGGGCATGGCACAAGCAGTCTCTTTTATAGTCTGGAGAGGAGCCTAATGACCATCAGCTGAGCATAGTTACCTCATGTAATTACGTAGTTGTTCTTGACGCCGAGTAGCCCTTCGACGGTGTGCATCCCAGAACAACTCACAGTTGGTTTCTGGATCACTCCCCCTTGTCTCCTCCGCACTGATCCAACGCTCAGGCACCACCTGGTGGCCAACCAGTCTCTCTGCACCCTGCTTGGAGTCGGAACCCTGTCCAGGGTCCTCCACATCCTCCAGGGCCGACTCATAGGGCCCCTTGCTGTCAGAGTCTGGTGGCAGCTCCAACGGCTTCTGCTGGGCCACCACATATATCATACATATGATTCATATATGTATGAATATGGATCAGAAAGAGATGTCCAGGAAGATCTCTGCTATTAATCTTCCTTTGCCCCAAGCAGAGGACGGTACATGCAAAGTATTTTTTGAGCACCAAACTATCATTCTTAAAATCTGTGCACTAAAGGCTGGGTTTCAACCCCCAGCCTGTGGCCTGTTTCCCTTTTGCTAAGCCCAAAGGACTTTTCATCTGTAGCCTATCTTCTGCTTTCCAACAGAGCTATCTAAATAAACTGCTGAAGGGATTGTAAACAACTGTGGGAGGATTTCTGAGAACATAAAAGGCATGATGGATGGATGATCTATAACGCGGTGAGAACCTCAAGGCAGACATTTCATAATGATAATATTAAATCAAGGGACCAGGATTCCCAGGCTCGCCTGACCCATCCATCTCGATATCTTTTTCTAGGCTTACAACTGAACACCTAGCCCAGTGTTTCTCAACCTTGGCAACTTGAAGATGTCTGGACTTCAAGTCCCAGAATTCCCCAGCCAGCATTCGCTTAATTGAAGTCCAGACATCTTCAAGTTGCCAAGGTTGAGAAACACTGACCTAGCCTTTTCTACAGTAACAGCTGGACTGTTCTGACCCCCCTCGTCCTACACCAAAGCATGCCGAGACAAAGATACTGCAAGGATTTATTGACACACAGACAGGACCTTGGCAGCAAGCCAGCACAGACAAGACGTTGCCAGCAATCTAGCACAGACTAACCTTGGCAGCAATCCAGCCTGCCAAGCTAGTCCCAAGAGTTCTCCAGCTCAAGTGAATACGTTGACTCCTGCAAAAGGATATGTGCACAATCATTCCTTTTATAGTCTTGAGAGGAGCCTAATTACCACCAGCTGAGTGCAATTATCTCCTGTAACTATGCAACTGTTCCTTACGCCTATTAGCTCTCCGTTGCTGGGCATCCAGGAACAACTCCCTTGGCTCCTCCCCACTGCTCCAATGCATGATGTTCGGATCACACTCCCTTGTCTCCTCCCCACTCGTCCAAGGCTCAGGCGCCTCCTGGTGGCCAACCAGCCTCTCTGCGCCCTGCTCGGAGTCAGAACCCTGTCCAAGGTCCTCCACATCCTCCAGAGCCGACTCATAGGGCCCCTCGCTGTCGGAGTCTGGTGGCAGCTTCAACGGCTCCTGCTGGGCCACAACACTGGACATACCGAACTCCAAATCATATATGAATGAGTTGAGTAGCACAAAACAAATGCTTGCCAGAGCTCACTTTTTACATCCCTCCATTATGATTTCTTAAAAATATTTCATTTTCAATTGTTCAGACCTTCACCAATCCATTGGAGGCCATTCCTTGCAATGCTACAAGTCCTCAGTGTACCCAATCTCAACAGAATCATCTCCTCTCACCTATTTTTCACACATCCAAACAACTTGAATGGGCTAATGATATAGGGATCCACTCCTTTAAAGAGCCATGACTTCAGAAAGAAGTGCTCATCTACTTCAGAATTTATCTTTGATTCTGATTTCTGCCAGCCTGCCTGGAACAGATGTGAATTTAGCCAACCTGTGATTTACAAAATTCCCCGCAGATTATAAATTGGAGTTACATTGGTTATCTTCCAATCCTGAAGCACAATGATAGCCTTTAAGTTACATATTTCTGCCAGGAGATCAGCATCCTAATTTCTTAAGGACCCCTGAGTGGATGCCATCTGGCCTGGCAATATTTTGAGCTTTTCAATATGTTCTATATAGATGTAACAAGAAAGGACATTCGATCTGCCTCATCTGCACACTCACACCCTGAAAAATATTGGTTTAGGCACCATTAGCTGTCGTATAACTCCCATAGTAAAGACAAATGGATTTTTATGGATTTATGGATTTACTTTATTTGTATGCCGCCCTTTTCCCTGAGGGGACTCAGGGCGGCTCACAATTCAGGGGGAGGGAAGGACAAAACACGTTACATACATGAAGACAATACATCGTTAAAAATTGCAACAGTCATACTATTTGGGCGGGGTTGAAGTCTTTAGTCCCAGGCCTGTCGGGACAGCCAGGTTTTAAGGGCTACGCGGAAGGTCTGGAGGGTGGTGAAGGTACGAATCTCCACGGGGAGATCGTTCCAGAGGGTCGGGGCAGCCACCGAGAAGGCTCTCCTCCGGGTAGTTGCCAGTCGACAACTGGCAACTACCAGCAATGATAGCAATGATGCAATGAAATTATTTGTTTCCTTCTATATCATATCCTGTTTGAGTTTTCCTTCCATTCCCTCATTCTCTGGTGCTTTGACAGTTTCTCTGGGCAGTTTCCTAGTGTTAATATAGATCAGAGGTGGGTTCCTACCAGTTCGCACCTATTCGGTAGAACCGGTTCATCAAATCGACCGAACCGGTTAGAAGAGGTTCCACCAGTGGACCCGGAAAGCAGGCCACACCTGCAGAAGAGGTCCCAAAACTTTTTGAAACCCACCACTGGTCCTTGGATATGATTATTCTACACTATCATGCTCATATTTATAAAACTCAGTGCCTCTGTGAAAGGTAAGGATGACTACTGCGTTTGTGGTGCAATCAGAACACATGGGCGGCAAGCCACTCCCACAAAGCAGGCCACACCTACAGAGTAGGTTCGAACAATTTTTGAAACCCACCACTGATATAGATGAACAATCTCTTATTGTTGGATTCTGTATGTCTAGCCAAGTGGTTTGGGTTAAGGTTTAGGTTAATTGGATTTATATGCCGCCCTTCTCCCAAGGACTCAGGGCGGCGTACAACATAAAAGAAAACACATATCACAAAAATTAAAAGGGACATTAAATAAATTATCCAAAAAAAAAAAAAACCCAATTGATATTTACAATAAAAATTTAAAAATTAGATTAAAATTAACAGCCAAATTAATCCTATATTTTATTCTATTGAGGCCAGGCTGGCTTGCTGGAAAAGCCAACTTTTTAGGGCGCGTCGGAAGGATCGGAGGTCGGGGATTATGCGAAGCTCCGGGGGCAGCTCATTCCAGAGGGAAGGCGCTCCCACAGAGAAGGCTCTCCCCCCTGGGGGTCGCTAGCCGACACTGTCTGGCCGACGGCACCCTGAGGAGGTCAACTCTGTGGGATCGCACTGGACGGTGGGAGGCTACCGGTGGCAGTAGGTGGTCTCGCAGGTATCCTGGGCCTAAGCCATGGAGCGCTTTAAAGGTCATAATTAGTACCTTGAATCACACCCAGAAGACAACCGGTAACCAGTGCAGGCCGCCTAAAAGGGGTGTAACATGGGAGCACCTAGGTGCCCCCATGATCACCCGCGCAGCTGCGTTCTGGACCAGTTGAAGACTCTGTGTGCTCTTCAAGGGCAGCCCCATGTAGAGAGCGTTACAGTAGTCCAGGCGAGAAAGGACGAGGGCATGAGTGACTGTGCACAGAGCATCCCGATCCAGGAAGGGGTGCAACTGTGCTCCTCACAGGGATGGGTTTCTCGCCCCGTTCCAACCGGTTCGGTTGGAACGGGGCCGGCGGCGTCCTCGTGCACGCGCGCGGTGCACGCATGCGTACTAGCGTCTGCGCAACGCTCCAGCTGCTCCTGGACGATCGCGCAGGTGCTGTATGCGTCCTGAGCATGCGTGGAAGCGCAGAATCGTCAAAACCGGGTAAGGACCGCGGGCGGGCGGGTGCGCCCTTCGCCGTTCCCGGAAGTTACTTACTTCCGGGTTCGGCGACCAACCGGTTCGCAGGGACCGCCGCGAACCGGTTGAAACCCACCCCTGGCTCCTCAGATTCTTTCCTCCTTCACTGCCAACCGTTTTCCTCATTCTGCAAGTTTCCCTTTTTCAGGAAAATCAGTGAAAAACAAATTACTCAACTAGTTCATGAATGTGATGTACTGTTCACCTTTATCCTTGTAGAGTGCCTAGCTCTTTAGTCAATGTTGAGTTCCCTCTATGATTCTAGCTCCCCATTCCCTGCTGCAGGGATAATTTTACATAGGAACCGAGGCTGGGAAAAACTAACGTGTTCCCAGAGAAACAGGTGGGTTACAGCAAGCTGGGTCTTTGTTTGTTTGTTTATTTCCACATCTATTTATCCTCCAATCTCAAATGAAACAGATTGAGAAGAGCAAAATTTATGATGCTTAGGACAACAGAATTCTCTCTCCCTCTCCCCCGCCCTCTCTCCCTCTCTCTCCCTCCCTCCCCACCTCTCTCTCACACACAGAGGCAGGCTCATTAACAATTCTGTGCCAGTTTCTCACCGATTCTAGAGCTGGATTTCAAAGTTGCTTGGTAATAGCTCATTCGAAGCTCATTCCACCATCTGCTCTGAAGAGGTGCCAAGCACATAGTAGGAGCAAAAAAGACATTTCCCTAGGTATACACGCGTAGGCAAGCACCCACTCATACACAGCATTCAAAGGTATGTAGAGAAGCATTCAGAGGGAGAGACTGAGTGGAAGCAATGTTGCCTTCTCTCTAGAAAGTAAAAAAGAGGGGCTTGGGGGAATCATATGGAAAAAAAAATTATAGACAAACCGACTTGCAACTGGTTTTAAATACTCTTTGTTTTAAAAAGAGTATCATTCAACGGTGATGGGACATACAGTAATGGTCTTGGATAATTAAGCCAAGATCGGAGTATTTTGGCATTCCACAACCCAATGTTCCCCAGATAGAGCCGAGGTGGCACAGTGGTTAGAGTGCAGCACTGCAGGCTACTTCAGCTGACTGCAGTTCTGCAGTTCGGCTGTTCAAATCTCACCGGCTCAAGGTTGACTCAGCCTTCCATCCTTCCAAGGTGGGTAAAATGAGGACCCGGATTGTTGTTGGGGGCAATATGCTGACTCTGTAAACCACTTAGAGAGGGCTGAAAGCCCTATGAAGCGGTATATAAGTCTAACTGCTATTGCTATTACTACTGCAGTTCTGCAGTTCAGCTGTTCAAATCTCACCGGCTCAGGGTTGACTCAGCCTTCCATCCTTCCGAGGTGGGTAAAATGAGGACCCGGATTGTTGTTGGGGGCAATATGCTGACTCTGTAAACCGCTTAGAGAGCAATAGAGAGCTGAAAGCCCTATGAAGCAGTATATAAGTCTAACTGCTATTGCTATTGCTATATTCCTTTGATCACGATGGCTAGGAAGAAAGTCCTGGCTAGGAAGATGGCTAGGAAGAAAACCTGAGATATCTGCCGTTCACAACTCTGTATTCAGGAAGTAAATGAGCAATAAACAGATAAAGAGGACACCCTGAAGGTACTAAACCAAAAACTTAGCAAGGAGTCTCTATTTAGAGTAATACTACTTTACCTGCTTGCATGCCCATCCATCCATCCATCCATCCATCCATCCATCCATCCATCCATCCATCCATCCATCCATCCTTCCTTCCACTCCTTATGGTATAATAAAAACCTGCGTGTGAAAACACAAACTTCTGCTACTGATGCAGTTTCTTGGCATGCCAATCCCCTAGGCTGCCCCTGTTGAAAACATGTTTAGAACACATACAAAATGATAGAATCCAAAACACTCATGTAGATACTGATGCAATTAAGCACACTTGTGGTATTTGCAGTATTAGTACATAAAGAAAGGATAGTAACCAGGGGTGGGTTCCTGCCAGTTCTAACCTCTTCTATAGAAGAGGTTCCACAAATCTACAGTGCCGTTTAGAACCGGTTCCAGCTCCCTCCCCTCCGCCCGTCCGCACATCATCAAGATGAAGAGCGAGAGGAGGAATTCTGGGAGTTGAAGTCCACAAGTCTTAAAGCTGCCAAGTTTGAACACCCCTGGGGTTTTTTTTTTCTAAAGAGTAAGGGGTGCGAGGGCCTTGTAACTTGACAGCTTTAAGACTTGCACACTTCAGTGCCAGAGTTCCTCAGCCAACATGACTGGAGGAGGAATTCTGGGAGTTGAAGTCCACAAGTCTTAAAGCTGTCAAGTTTGAACACCCCTGGGTTTTTTTTTTCTAAAGGGTTAGGGGTGCGAGGGTCTTGTAACTTAACAGCTTTAAGACTTGCATGCTTAAAATGCCAGAGTTCCTGAGCCAACATTTTGGTTGCTAAGCAAGAGCGTTGCTAAGTGAGTTTCACCACATTTTACAAGTTGGCCACACCCACCCAGTCACATGACTGCCAAGCCACTCCCACAAAGCAGGCCACACCTACAGGAGAGGTTCTAAAAACTTTTGAAACCCACATCATTGATAGTAACTGATATAATACTTGCACAAATCCTCACACTGATCACGATGTCCACATAGCCTTTTAGCACCCACTATTCTTTCTTTTTACAACCTTTTATTCTTCGGACGTTTAATGCCTTCTCCTCTCTCCTGCTTGCTGCATCCAGAGGCTGAGCGAACTATCACACAACCTCAGAACAATTTATACTTCCTTGTATTGCTTGCCCGTTTTTCCCCCCCTCTTTCTCTATGCCTGGGTGAAAAGAGCCAAGGTGGCGCAGTGGTTAAATGCAGCACTGCAGGCTACTGCTAGATCAGCAGGTCAGCGGTTCAAATCTCACCGGCTCAGGGTTGACTCAGCCTTCCATCCTTCCGAGGTGGGTAAAATGAGGACCCAGATTGTTGGGGGCAATATGCTGACTCTCTGTAAACCGCTTAGAGAGGCCTGAAGGCCTATGAAGCGGTATATAAGTCTACTGCTATTGCTATTGCTAAAAAGCTTCATTCACTCGTACAAATGAGTTCACTTCATTCCCCCACACCACCTTACCCCACTCCCCACTGCCATTCTGCATGAGTCACACATTTTATGTGCTGTGTCTCCATCTGCAACTATAAAATGTCAAGAGGAACCACAGTGAGGAGAGCTCCTTAATGCAGCTTTATATTCCAGGGCTCCTTTTTTTACGGTATTGTTGGAGCAATACCGCTGTGTGTGTTGCTACATTAATTCTCCAAAAGCATCCAGCCATTGTCAGAGATTGTTGGCACTGTGTACATGTTGCCCAATGTCTCACCTGTTTCATGTTTCATCCTCCGAGAAGGATGGATACAAGGTTTATCTTAACTGGAGTCTATTGCTGGCCCCTTCTTTCTCTCGTTTCTCCAAATATAACATCTTTAACTCAAGCTTGCTGGCGCGGATATGGTTGCCTAATGAACATGTACTACAGCACCAAAGAGAGATAGATATGGGCAGCTATTTTAGGGTAGAAATTAGATTTAATCTGTCTCCACCTGAAATCAAAAGAATCTACCGTATACTCATTTTCAGGGAGCCAAAGGTATATCTCCCATCCCTTCTTCACAACTACTGCAAATAAATGAATTTTGATGGATAAAAGGAATTAGCCAACCAAACACTGAACAGTTTTTTAAAAAGATCTTCCATGTTCCTCCTGGATTCTATTCCGACCTAATCGGTGGTGGGTTTCAAAAATTGTTGGAACCAACTCTGTGGGTGTGGCCTCCTTTGTGGGAGTGGCTTGCCACCCATGTGACCAGATGGGAGTGGCTTGCTGCTCATGTGACCGGATGGGAGAGGCTTGCCGCCCATGTGACCAGATATGAACTTATGAATTAGTACTTAGGTCGGTCCAAGTAGCTATTCAGAAGTTAGTGGTTAGAAGCAATTGTAAAGCAAGATATGGAATTAAAACCAGAAATATTTTGTTGGCTATTTGAAAGGGAGTATAATATATATTTAATTTTACACATGTTAGCAGCTGCTGGAATTGTGTTTGCACAACAGTGGAAAAACAGAGATATGTAAATGAATAAATATTACAATGTGCAGGAATAAATAAATTGACAATTAAAATCAAGAAGGCTTTGAATACTTTTTCACGTGGGATTGGTTTTAGCTATTGCCAACTAACGGAAACAGAAATTAGAAATCCAAAAGTATGAAAAAAAACACCGATTATGTAAGGAAAGGTCCCTAAAATGTATAAGGAAATATTACTAGATCATTATTAATGCATAGATAACTGCGGGACATTACACACCCACCAGTGGTGGGTTTCAAAAAATTCTGGGACCTCTTCTGTAGGTGTGGCCTGCTTTCCGGGTCCACTGGTGGAACCTCTTCTAACCAGTTCGGTACATTTGACGAACCGGTTCTACCGAATAGGTGCGAACTGGTAGGAACCCACCTCTGGACCTAATCTTGAAAAATGGGGTTTCCTCCTCAACTGTGGGTGCCTGAACATGCAACTCTAGTCTCTTCCTCCCTCTCCCCTTTCTCTCCCAAAGAGGTTTTTCTGTTCTTCTTTTGAAAAAGAACAATTTAAATGTGCATCTGTGAAGAAATGTCTAATTCTGCTACCCTCCCATATACTTTGCTATTGCTACAGTGGTGGGTTTCAAAAATTGTTCGAACCTACTCTGTGGGTGTGGCCTCCTTGTGGGAGTGGCTTGCCGCCCATGTGACCGGATGGGAGTGGCTTGCTGCCCATGTGACCGGATATGAAGATGCCGACGACACTTGTCAGAACCACCTTAAATTACCCCACACACAGCCCTGGCATGCATAAGAATATGATGTCAACTTGTTTTTTAAAAGGCAACTTTGATTTACGTTAAAGCAACTTCAACACACGCAATGTTCTGCTTGCACCACAAACGCAGTCGTCATCCTTCCCTTTCACAGAGGCACTGAGTTTTATAAATAGGAGCATGATAGTGTAGAATAATCATATCCAAGGACCAGTGGTGGGTTTCAAAAATTTTTGGAACCTCTTCTGTAGGTGTGGCCTGCTTTCCGGGTCCAGTGGTGGAACCTCTTCTAACCGGTTCGGTAGATTTGACGAACCGGTTCTACCGAATAGGTGCAAACTGGTAGGAACCCACCTCTGTATTGCTATTGCTACTTTGACATTTGGTGGCAGTTTCCCTTTTTATCCACTAAGAAGCAAAATGAGTCTATTATAGAGGTTTCATCCTTTGCACCGCACGGCAAATGATTAAAATGAAAAAGAGAAAAAACAAGGGAAGTACTGTTAATTTTTTTTTTAAAGCCCATATCAGATGTTTATTTATAGTGAGGTATGTTGCACTCTACTTTCAGCCGGCTACTTTTTTAACCTTTAAGCAGTGGGACTGTAAAAGGGCAACAGTTGGTCAACAGTGATAAAGAGGTCAAGGACCCTTTCAAACGTCAAAGGGTCCATGCTGTTTGCACAGAGGAGATACTAGCTGTCTACGTTGCAAACAGTCAACCAGTTGTAATTTGGGACCTTTGCTATCAAGAGAAAATAGCAGTTCTCCATCCTGGCTTCATTTATGTGCCACAAAGTTGTTGGAAGTTTATTAGCTTTTTTGCGTTAGGACTATCAACAAAATGCAATTATTATCTTCTATTCCCAATACATGGGACTTCAAGCTATGCTGAGACTAATGAAAGATTTCAAACCTCATGGTTTAACAACAGAATAACAGAGTTGGTTGGTCATCTAGTCCAACTCCTACCCAAGCAGAAGAGCCTAAACCATTTCTGACAGATGGCTGTCCAGTCTCTTCTTGAAAGCTTCTGGTGATGAAGCTCCCACAACTTTTGAAGGCTAATTTCCATTAGCCTTCCATTAGTTGATTGTTCCCACTATCAGAAAATTTCTCCTTATTTCTAGGTTGAATCTCTCCTTGATTAGCTTCCATCCATTATTCCTTGTCCAGCTTTCAGGTGCTTTGGAAATTAGCTTGACCCCTCTCCTCTCGGTGGCAGCTATTGTATCTTAAGAATGAAGACAGAGGCTCTGGTTCGGTAACGCTGTAACCAATTTAATATAACAGTAACTATTAACAAAGTATCTAAGGAAGACCGGCTGTGAGCACAGTAGAAACAATTGTAACAAAGATTAGACCGGTAGTCTGTGGAGAAGAAGCAGCGAAGTAGTTCCAGGTAGACTGGTATGTTCTGCTGCCAGTTGAAGAATCAGTTGACAGTTGGAAGAGCCTGCCTTTTATATACCAACAGCTCGGCAACTGACAGGCGCGTCTGATTGGCTAAGACGCGCCTGGCTGCTACCGAGCTGTCATTCGTAACTGCGAGGACTTTCTTTCAGTATACAACAGCAGCCCTTCAAATATTGGAACATTGCTATCCTATCTCCCCTGGTCTTTCTCTTTAGACTAGCCATGCGCAGTTCTTGCAATCTTTCATCACATGTTTTAGCCTCAAGTCGCCTGATCATCCTGGTTGCTCTTCTCTGTACTCTTTCTAGAATCTCAACATCTTTTTTATAGTGTAGTGACCAAAACTGGATGCAGTATTCTAGGTGTGGTCTTCCTAAGGCTTTATAGAGTGGTATTAGTACCTCACTTGATCTTAAATGCATCCCTCCGTTAATGCAGCAAAAACACTTGTAGGAGTACATGGATCTCTCCCTGAATGTTTTAGAGCCACGAGCAAACCAGGAGAAGAAATTACCTTATCCCTTTTTATATCTCGTCATCCATTAAGCTGGACCCTACAGGGCAGTGGTGGGTTTCAAAATTTTTAGAACCTATTCTGTAGGTGTGGCCTGTTTTGTGGGAATGGCTTGGTGGTCATGTGACCGGGTGGGCGTGGCCAACTTGGAAAAATGTGGTGGAACTCACTTAACAATGCTCTTGCTTAGCAACCAAAATTTTGGGCTCAACTGTGGTCATGTTCTCTTTCTTTCTTTCTTTCTTTCTTTCTTTCTTTCTTTCTCTCACTCTTTCTTTCCTTCCTTCCTTTTGTCTCTCTCCCCCTCTTTCTTTCTTCTCTCTCTCCCACTTCCTTTTTCTTTTTTTTCTCTTTCTATCTTTATCTCTCTTTTTTCTCTCCCTCTCCCTCCATTCCTTCCTTCCTTTCTTGTGTGTATCTCTTCCTTTCCTGTGTGTATCTCTCCCCCTTCCTTCCTTCCTTCCTTCCTTCTTTCCTTCCTTCCTTCCTTCCTTCCTTCCTTCCTTCTGGAACAGGTTCCAAAAGGTACGCTAAATTTCACGAACCGGTTCTGGCGTACCGATGCGAACCGGGAGAAACCCACCCCTGCTACAGGGTATTACTGAGCTGTGAGTATTCTTTGTTCTTAAGAACTTCTTTGCTCGGTCTAGGTAGCTAAGTAGCAGAGCCCAGCCAACCTGGGCTGATCTCTGAAAGATAGGGGTGGTGGTGGATTTAGTTAGGAATTAGGTAGGAAACCACCAGGACATATCCAGGTTGTAGGCTAGATCAGAAGTTTAAAAATAATCTTGGAAGAAGGTAGTGGCAATCCAAAGCACTCCAATCTGTCCAGGTGGTGATTACAAAGGGAGATGTGTTTTAGCTCATCTGGAGGAAGACAGGTGGGACGAGGCTGGACTACCCTTTAACTGAAAACTCTACCCAGATAATATGTATTAATTAGACTCCGGGAACTGGGCCAATGGCTGCCAAATGAATCACAAGCAGCAGGCTCTTTTTTAAAGATGGGAGTGGGTTACCTGCAGCTTCAGTGCCTTCAACTCAATTTTGCCTAACCTTCTTCTTCTGTGCTGCAGAATTTCAGCATTGCTTTTTGAAGTGGAATCTGTAATGCGTGCCGAACGACCTCAGCCTATCTACATGTATAACGCAGCTCTTCACTATAAATCCTGAAAATTGCCATCTAGAAAGGGTGGGCCCTAATCAGAACATGAGTGCCCTTCTTTGTTGTAAGCATTATTCAATTTCACTTAGTTATTAAAATGATTTAATAGAATACCGTAAACATGTTGCTCTACTGAGAAATAAACTTGTTCGTGGTGATTTATAGATTATAATAAACCTTGCTTATTTCCTAGCAAACCAACAAATGAAGATAGATTGGGTGTGAGTGTGGGAGTGGGTGTGGATGGGGTGGGAGGCAGCCAGCCCTGTTAGTCATTTCTCTTTTTCCTGTTCTACAAATAAATTTCCCAGTTTTATCTGAGTAAGTGAAATAGACGCACATAGATTTTTAGAAATTATCACTTACGGTATGCTTTTGTTATTACTGTAATCGCATCCCTTCTTGGCTCCACAACATCATTCAGGCACTGAGTAAGATTATCGCACTGGGTACCATCTAACTACACCGAGCCAATTAAGTATATGTAACATGACGGAAGCTCAAGATCCCAGTGTTCAAACACAACAATTAATAGCTGCCCGTGAAACAGCCTATTGATTCATCGCAAGAGGCAGTTTTTCCTTGTGTTTTCCCAGTTCATTATTTCCAAAGCAATTCCTACAACTGTAGAAGTGGGCAACCTGGATGAGTGCATGGCATTTATGCTGATCATTGCTTGTAACAACATAGGCACAGTTCCCCAGGTCGTTTATGTATGCTGGTTCACCGACAAAAGGGCGACCGACAAAAGCGCGCCCGACTAAACCACCGTGACAAAACCGCGAGTTCTGAACCGCACCGACGAATGAGCGCTGAATCGTGCCGACAACAGCGCGCCGACAGAAGGGCGCTGTAAACCTAAACCTAACGCTAACGCTAACCCTAACCCTTACCTTAACTAAAATCGCCCTTCTGTCGACGCGCTATTGTCGACGCTCTGTTGTCGGCGCGTTGATGACATCGCGGTTTTAGCGATGCAGTTTTGTCGGCGCGCTTTTGTCGCGCGCGCTGTTGTCGGGTCACGATGTATGCTTGTATACTCCAAATTTATTCTGCTCAGGAATCACAATTCCATAGAGCTGGAATAGATACGGAAACAAATTCCTCATGCCAAAATGCTAGAAGAAATGACATCTCATCACAAAATTATTGCAGCCCAAGGGAACTTGAGTAGAAAGCCATCAAACCTCAGAGAGAAACAGCAAAGCCCCATTGCCAGCTATTACAGAGTCAGAAAGGGCTGGGAGTTAGGCCTTCAAGTCAGAAATTATAGGTATCTTCAATCCATTTAAAATGTACAGTATGTAATATTCAGTTTGCTGCACAGCAATTGATCCCTGCCTGTTGCCATGAGAAGCAGACAGCTCCCCTCTCCTTCTCCCACAAAGGAAGAACGCCTCTTCTTCTCCTTCCTGAAGTTTCCAAGATCTGCACTGCATATTCTTGCGAGGAACAGCCATTCCCTAGAGCCAGCTTCCTCACGGCTGCCTGGCACAGTTTGAAATTCCCCACGAAATCAGCCTCCCAAAGGTAAATTTGCTTACAGCTTCAGCTCAGTAGCTCCAGAGGCAACCTCGGAGAAGCAAAAGTACTTCCAGGGCTCTGTGGAAGGCACTGAATGCCCATGTCTGCTGAGAGCTGGCAAGTAGGAAAACTCTTTAAAATGATACCCTGCCTCTTTCCTGGCTGGGATCTTTGGAACCAGCCACAGTGCACCCCCAGAAATGCATAGCTCAAGATTTCATTTATTAAATTTTTCATTTATTAAATTTCTATGCTGCCCAATCCCGGAGGACTCCGGGCGGCTTACAGAAATGAAAAAAGATTTTAAAAAATTATTAAAAACAATTGGACACAACAAGGTTAAAAAGGGAAACACAACAAACACCCAATCAGGAGGGGGCTGGACCTCAATCAAGGGGTCAACAGCCCCAAGCCTGCCGGAAAAGCCAGGTTTTAATGGCTTTGCGGAAGGCCAAGAGAATGGGTAGGGCCCGGATCTCAGGGGGCAGCTCATTCCACAGGGCCGGAGCGGCAACAGAGAAGGCCCTACTCCTAGGTGTCGCCAGTCGGCATTGTCCCGCTGACGGCACCCGGAGAAGGCGATCTTATTGGTCTGAGGGAGGGAGGTGGCAGAAGACGGTCTCGCAGATACCCAGGTCCTAGGCCATGTAAGGCTATAAAGGTGACGACCAGCACCTTGAATCGTGCTTGGAGACCAATGGGCAGCCAGTGCATCTCACGGAGGATAGGTGTGATATGGGTGTGCCTTGGCACACCCAAAATTGCTCGCGCAGCTGCATTCTGGACTAATTGCAGTCTCCGAACACTTTTCAGGGGCAGCCCCAAGTAGAGTGCATTACAGTAATCCAGTCTTGAGATGAGAATGAGCAGTTTTGCCTCGCTGACTAAAGGCAAGAGAACAATATACCTGCTATTCAGCATATAAGAAAAAGGGCAAGAAGCAGCATGCGGAATGCAAACCTGTAAAACGGTGAACCTTTTGATCCTTATAAACTAACGTGTTGTCCACCTTCTACAATCTTCACATGCCTTCCTTACTATTCTTTACATCAGCCTTTCCTTCTAGGTATTACCAGGTAAGTGGTACTGCAGCTTCCATCATCCCCCAACCAGCATAGTCCTTAGCTATATGGGTCGGGAAGTGAAATCAGTTATAATCCAATGCTTCTGGAGGGCAGCTAATTAGGGAAGGCTGATTTACCCAATAACTCTTAAGGAATTCCAAATGTTTTGCATTTTAAATAGCCTTGTTTAAATTTTTGTTGAGGTGCGAGCACAACTCTTTTAAAGTCAAAACAGTTTGGAGACTTTTTCAGACCTGTGCTGCCCCAGCAGTATATAGCTAGTGTAGGAATTAAGAACTGTCTCCTTTAAGAAACTACCTCATGGGAAATGCAGGCAGAGACTGTCTTATGGGAAATGTAGTTCCATGAAATGTGATCAATCTCTGTTTATGATTGGCCACCGGGGCATCTTGCCCACATGCAAAGTTTATAGCCGGGTAGTTCAATTGCTTTTGTGAACCAGAATAGCAGCATTCTGCATCTCCACTCAGCATGGGGATAAAATCATCATCTTTTTACACTACGTGATGGGACAGATCATGGAAAGTCAGAAGAATCTTAACACTGAACTGTAAGTTTTGTTATTAAGGATGCCTGATAATAAACGTGGTCTGAAAGAGATTCCTAAGCGTGGAGTTAACTGGCTGCCTGAGCAGAACCTCATTGCCTGGGGCAGAACAGTAAAAAGATGATGAATGATTTGCCCCCATCCAGAAGCTCCTGAGTAAACAAGACCCTTAATAGCATAAACACTCTGGTTTCAGAATAACATATTGAAAATATATGGGATCCACCAATTAAATTGCTATTGGCTTTTCATTGTGAACAGAACTTATGGTCCTATAAATCAAGGGTGTCCATCTTTAGCAACTTTAAGACTTGCAGACTTCAACTCCCAGAATTCGCCCAGCCAGCCAAGTTGAAGTCCACAAGTCTTAAAGTTGCTAAAGATGGACACCTCTGCTGTAAATGTTAAAAATAATTCAAATCTCTCCATAAAGAATGGTTTCTGATTTATTTAGCTATTGAAAATCTTGTTTTCTTGGGTTCCCCCTTCCCCCAGAAATACAATTACATTCTTCTCCAGATGCAGATATACTCCCTGTTTCTAAGGGAGTTGGGATTTCCACTCTGAAGAGAATAGTTCTTAGGTACATGGAAATGTCATTTACTGAAGAAACTGCAAAACATATTTTGATGGTGTGGGAGACATCCAAGCAATTCTGATGACTATCCATGCCTCTAACAGCCAATCATCTAATGCAATAGAAGAGAAACAGGGACATCTGAAATTACTGTGAGATCAAAAATGAAAAGGTTTAGCTGAGGTATTGTTTGCTGTGATAGCAAGGCTCTATAAAAAATTACTCACACCAAAGAGAAAAAAATGTGCTGTTTCTATCACTCCAGACTGTGTATTTGTGTGTCTCTGCATGTTCAGAAAGTAGGATTTTAACCTTTTTCTTGACATGTTGGATTTCTATATAGAGGGAGTTTTTCTACATCAATGTACAGCTCAATAGTCTACAATTATACAGTTTAGTCTCAGTTTTATTGCCTGAGAATTAACAAAACTGACATCACAAGAACTATGGTTTGAAGGGTCAGTGGGATTTGAGCTAAGTTTCACATAAGACAATAAAATGATGTGGCTTGCTCAGAAACTAATTAGGAATTAAATCTTCCTACTGTGTTGTATTAAATGAGACATTAATAAAGGAGAATATTTGAGTTTGAGTTTCATTTTATTTATATGCTGCCCTATTCCCAACGGGACTCAGGGCGGCGCACAAACCCGAAGGAGGGGAAGGGAAAAACACAAAAACTACAAAAGTACAGAGCATTTAAAAAACAACCAACAGACACACAATCGAGAGGGGAAGGGAATTCATCAACCCCAGGCCTGCTGACACAGCCAGGTTTTAGTGGCTTTTTGGAAGGCCTGGAGAGAGGTGAGGGTCCGAATCTCTGCGGGGAGTTCGTTCCAAAGGGCCGGAGCTGCCACAGAGAAGGCCCTCCCCCGGGTAGTAGCCAGATGACATTGGCTAGTAGACGGAACCCAGAGGAGGCCTACTCTGTGTGATCTAATGGGTCTTTGGGAGGTAATTGGCAGCAGGCGGTCTCTCAATTTGTAGCTCAGGGTTGAAATGAGGAGTCCATGGTGCTCTCTGAGCCTGGTTGTTTCCTTGCAGATGTTTCATTATCCAATTAGGTAACATCATCAGTGCTAGTAGGGAATAGGGATTGCAAGGAGGAGGAGGAGGAGGACGACGATGACAATTGTGGGGTCCTTGATGCTCTCTGAGCTTGGTTGTTTTCTTGCAGATGTTTCATTACCCAAACTAGGAAGCATCAGCAGTGATAGACTAGGCTAGCATGCTGTTACCTCGTTTGGGTAATGAAACATCTGCAAGAAAACAACCAAGTTTAGAGAGCACCAAGGGCCCTTCATAAATGAAACATAAATGTTAAAAACCCTGTATCTTTGTGTCTCCATACAGAAAGCAGCATAGGAGTCCTAGAGGATAATTCTGCAATGGTGAATGCTCCTGTGTTGAGTCTATTGGAATCTAAGCACTACGGCAGTGTGATATATAGGATGTGAAAACGTGGAGAATGGCCAATTCTACTGTTCAACCTTTATTTGGGGAAAGCAATGGAATTCAATAATACTCGGATACACTGGCAATTTTGGGAGAATACTGGGCTTGTTTTTCTTCATCAGAATGTTTCTTTCACTATTTTTCTTTGGTTTTGTAAAAGAGACTCTTGTCCTACATTCCAGCCAATGAGAGAGACTTATGTTCAAACCATATCAAGTACCAAGCCCTGTATTAAACGGGGAAAATTAATAAGATGATAATGATAACAAAGCAGCCACAAATGTTGAATCAATTTTGGAACATACAGAGACTAACCCTGAAATGTTCTTCTGTCGAAGGCTCCCTAAACTGAAGATGACTTGTGCAAATGTATTTGTACATTTAATTAGCAAGGGTTAACACTTGGACTTTCTAATTCTGATATCAACAAGTACTTGGGAATGCTTGTTGTATACAATTCATGAAGAGATAGAGCACAGATGTTCAAGAAGCAAATTGTTTCAACAGCTGAGTTACAACTGAAGCTGGAATTACACCAAGATGATAAAAGATGATAAAAGATGAGAAGAGTGTGCATTTAATTCACTGACATATTTGATAACTTCAAATTAAAGTGTTCTAAGGCAATTATAAAAATGTAATTTGCAGTTAGCATTTAAAACCTGTAATATATTATTCCAATATTTATGTAACGGGGTTTTGCATCAACAACTAACACATTTACCATTCAGTCTTTTATAACTGGCAGCATTGTTTAAATCTTTTAGTACTTGTTTCTATGAAAACTTAATTAGAACAATTACTGCAATCTGATAGCCTCTAGACTATTTCGGCTCTGTTGTGTTATGTCTGCACCCTCCAAAGTGTTCTGGACACAAAACAATTTGCAGATCTCAAGTGACCACTGAAATCCCCCTTTTTTGGTGTTTTTCAAACCACTCATGTGACTGCAGTACAAAAATTTGATGGTAAATTGCAAATGTCATGGTTTCCTGCCAATTAACAGTGAGAAATCAAATAAATATATTTAAATCTTCACAAGAGCTGCTAAAACCTCCATGGAAAAATAGAGCAAAAATTAGAATTTGCCTTGAATTAGTATGACTTTATTACTCCTTGTGTTCTCCAGCCACCAGAAATAATAGGAGGAGAAAGTGCAGCCGCACTTTCAAGTAACAAGTAACAAAGGTTACTTTTTAAAAATATGCATATCCAGGAAAATTACTGCTCACCTTATGTATTTTGCATATGTTACATGATATCAAGTAGTTAATTTGAGGCACTATTTTGTTTGCACAGAAGACCAACAGATTAGGATGCATCCTTGATTCACAAATTATTCTATAAGCTCTGACAAGATCTAAGACTTTAAACCAGCAAACCTAGATTATTGCTTTAACATTTTCTCATAGATAACAGAATAACAAAGTTGGAAGTGGCCTTGGAGGTTTTCTCCTTCAACCCCCTGCTCAAGCAGGAAACCCTGTAACGTTCCAGACAAATTATGATTTATCTGGCAACTCTAAATTAGACAATACAAGCATGTATATGTTTCGTGACCGGATCCAATTAGATTGCACACGGATCAACAATACAAGAGGTCTGAAGTTGTCCAATCACATTGCTTGAATCATGTGGAGGAAGGCATTGCCAGTGATGATTCAGTAACATCACACACTCCAAAGCCCATTTGAAAAGAAGCAAGTCTTTGAATACTTCCCACTCGGACACAGGCGAAATCATCCTTGGATTATAATCTGAAATGTTAGATTTCTGAACAAGTGATTAAGACCCATACCTTTATCTTGATGACAATGCTGTTAAATGGAAGGTATGTCTTGGAGCTGTCCTTGGTGCTGTTTCTAACTGCCTGAAGTTCTGTAGCCTCAGGAGCCTACCAAGCCTTGACCCTATTCCTCACAACAATATTGCTGCCCATCAGCCTTCTTAGGTTGCCATTTCATGTCCTAGGAGCTGATGTGACTCCCATCATTGAAAACTACACATTCACAGTCACGTATAGCCCTATTAAAATACTCAATGCAGCACAAATTCATGCCATTAGCATGGGTTCAGATAAGTAAGAATCCATTCTTCTTATACATAGTCAATACATCAGTCAGTAAAGGAGAATATTTGTAGTGCAGGGTTGAAATGAAAGGGCCTTGGTGCTCTCTGAGCTTGGTTGTTTTGTTGCAGATATTGAAGAGCCGAGGTGGCGCAGTGGTTAGGGTGCAGAACTGCAGGCCACTTCAGCTGACTGTTATCTGCGGTTCAGCGGTTCTAATCTCACCGGCTCAAGGTTGACTCAGCCTTCCATCCTTCCGAGGTGGGTGAAATGAGGACCCAGACTGTGGGGGCGATATGCTGACTCTGTAAACCGCTTAGAGAGGCTAGCCCGTCAGGCCTGGGGACAAAGATAACTGTTCCCACCCGAATGATGAATGAATGTTGCTTACTATTTTACTTCTATGTATTGTTTGTGTCTATTGTCTGTATACCCCCCTCCCTCATTTTATGTAAGCCGCCCTGAGTCCCCTCAGGGAAAAGGGCGGCCTATAAGTATTAATAAATACAAAAAATACCAAAATAGAGAGGGCTGAAAGCCCTATGAAGCGGTATATAAATCTAACTGCTATTGCAAATCTAACTGCTATTGCAATTAACCAAATCAGGTTAACATCATCAGTGCTGATGATATTAATTACTTTGGGTAATGAAAGTTCTGCAAGAAAACAACCAAGCTCAGAGAGCACCAAGGACCCCCGGTGTAGCAATTTTTAGGTATGACTGGGGACTAGACAAATTCATCAAATATCAGGTAATCCTGTAGCTATGAGGAGGCAGAATAAATTTCATTGTTTCAGCCCCTGGCTGAAGCAACAGCAGCAGTGATTGCCACAGTAGCGCCAACAACTCATGTCCTCATTCTAGGGCAGTGTTTCTCAACCTTGGCAACTTGAAGATGTCCGGACTTCAACTCCCAGAATTCCCCAGCCAGCGAATGCATGCATTCGCTGGCTGGGGAATTCTGGGAGTTGAAGTCCGGACATCTTCAAGTTGCCAAGGTTGAGAAACACTGTTCTAGGGAAATAACAGAATTAGGATCAATCAAAATATTATAAAACCAAACCCTTACTTAAGAATATCTTAAGGAAAATGTCTAAATTGTGTTTCTATATAAATGTGATTTTAAGAGAACCAAATAAATACTTTTAACAAAAATATTGACTTATTGCTAAAAGCTCAAATATCTCTCTTTCTTTCAAATTCAACTTGTTCCCTTTTCATGAGAATAACACCCGAAAGAACAACAACAAATGGAATCGACCTCTAATGTTGCCTATGCTGCAAATGGAATGCTAGGTGTTTTTTTAATTGTCACCTAAGACAGCAGATGTTTTAGTAATGCTACATAAATGGAACGTTCAGGTTTTAACATCATGAAGCTCAAGTTATCAAACTAGAATTGATATCTGCACACATCTGGCGGGACAACATTGCAAACAGAATGTTAGTCTGGCTCTGAATTGCAAATGGAAAAAAGGCAACCAGTTCAATATTTGTTATAACCACATCATTGTGGTATTCTAGTAGTGTTTCAAATAGGGCTATATAACAAACTTCAGAAAACATCTAATCAGAAAATAGCTACCATCACTGGTTTACCTTCTGATGGCATTGGAGAGATTATCTCTGAGAAATTTATAGACTTACAGTTATGGCATTCTTAATCATGTTGAAATGTTCAAATGAATATTACTGGTGTCCTTCCAAATATGATTATAGGAATCCATTAAAAGATGCTGGTGAATATTTCATTTTGCAACAGAATGAGCTTTCACTTTCCCACATCCCCTAGATCCAGAAAAGACACACCTGAGCCCAGAAAATAGGCAATATTTTTAAGCACATGTTCTTTTTGAATATCTGTTTTGTCATAAGCCACTGGGTGCTATTTAGCTAACCAGAAAAAAAAAAGAATCAAATCAGAAAGCTCTTTCTCTCCTCACTCCCTGCGCATGGCGCAGCATGAGTCACTGTCATTTAGGGGTTTGGTAGTTTGCTATTCTCTTTCTCTCTCCCTCCTTCCCCCGCTCTTCTTCCAAGGTTCAAGTCCTCTGTTTTTAGCAGCATCTCAGGCACCCTATGATCCAGCAAAATCTTTGCTGTATAGTCTGGAGCTGCATTCGATCTTTTCATTCAAAATTTTGTTTTTCCTTCTTTGCATTGATGTACTAATACATCATCTGCTCTGCAGTTACTCTGTCCAGAGAGCATTGCAGAGGACGTTCTCTGACACCCTTGGAAATGTCAAAAAGATTGCTTGAGACAGCCACTCAACCAAAAGCAACAACTTTTCCAGTTTTTAATATACAAAACTGTAAAGGTTCCGTACAAATCAGAGGAAAGTGTTTAAGAACCTTCACAAAGACCATCCTGAACTCTATTCTGCTGAAATCCAACAACACAAATGAATTTAACTTGGAACTCTTGGAAACCTTAGCTGTGGCACTGTTGTCTCTCCTGGGTACAATAGTTGATAAGAAGACGAATTTGACAAAGAGCTTCATCTCATCTCTGGAGCTGGTACACGTTGAAACAAACTGTTTCCTTTTCCTCTGCAGTGTCTCTTCCAACAATCCCTAGGTGTTCTGACCCCCCTCCTTCGCTCGTTCAAAGACGACAGGCAGACAGACTTAAAAGGAAATAACTTTATCAGTCCTTGGCTCAGACTGGCTGCGAGCCCAAAATGAACATAAATAAAGTCTCTGGCAAGAAGATAACAGAATGCAAAAACAAAGATCTCTTACGGCCAAACCAGGTGTGCAGAAAGAAAGCAAAGCACTTCTCCAAGTGTCTCTTTGAATCAGGGTTACAGAAAGCAAATCACTTATCCAAGTGCCTCTCACAAACAAACCACGACCGATGAATAATGAACCACGAACGAACGACGAACGTTGACTTCTGCAACCAGGGCGTGGCACCATCAGTCCTTTTATCTCCAGAAGACCACACTAACGAGCCCCAGCTGCATTGTTATTCCTGCATCCCGACTCAACTCACAGCAAACTTCTGCTGAGTCACAACACCTAGGTATGAGAGAGGATGCAGAAATATGTGATCAGCAATCCCACGATGACAGGAATAATTGCTGGTTCACCGTTTCCTTGAACCAACCACCCAAAAGCTGAGAATACAAACCAGCAGCAGGGCAAGAAGAAAAAGACAACAGACTGTTTGAAGCATCCTTAGAAACAAAGCATGTTCGCGTGGGACATAGATTGAGTAGGAAGGGAAAGGGAAGTTATGTCCCCTTGAAAGCTCAGCAAATATTTCACTGCTTCAGATGCAATTTCCATACAATTGGCTGAGATTTAGCTCATGGAAACTTTGGCAGATTCCTCTAAAAGTCAAAAGAAGCGCAGAAGAATGTAATGGAAGATGATTTGTGTGTGTGTGTGTTCTTCATTAATAAACACAATAAAAACTTTTTTTTTAAAAAAAAAGAAGCGCAGAAGAAGAAGTTCTGTGATTTAAAAAGTATGGTGTTTGTTTCGAAGCAAAAATCTTCTCAAAATGGCTTGCAATGCAAACAATTAAAATATTATACAAAGCACAAGTGTACAACCGCAGGATACAGTCCTCAAATAATAGGTAAAATAAAGCATACAATTTAAAAGGGTCACCCCTTTCTCTCAAACAGACAAACCTGACTAAGGTGCATTAAAAATACCCGCATGTCCTTTGGGAAGGTTTGATTGATTTGATTTGATTTCATTTCATTTATATGCCGCCCTTTTCCCCAAAGGGGACTCAGGGCGGCTCACAATTCAAATCAGGGAAGGGGGTACAGACAGAAAATAAAAAGACGAAACATAACAATACATAATTTAAAAACACACAACAGTCATACCATTCGAGACGGGGGCAACAGCTCTTTAGCCCCAGGCCTGTCGGAACAGCCAGGTTTTAAGGGCTTTGTGGAAGGCCTGGAGGGTGGTGAGGGTTCGAATCTCCACGGGGAGCTCGTTCCAGAGGGTTGGAGCAGCCACAGAGAAGGCTCTCCTCCGGGTAGTCGCCAGTCGGCATTGGCCGGCGGATGGAATTCGGAGGAGGCCTAATCTGTGGGATCTAATCGGTCTATTGGAGGTAATTGGCAGCAGGCGGTCTCTCAAGTACAGGTATGTGGCATGCGTAAGTCAATCACACCAAAGCCGATCTCCTTTCCTTGTGGCAACCTTATAACACTAAGTGACGCTTCCCAGAAAGATCCAGACAGATTCATATACGCACAGGGGGATCTTCACATGGTCCCGGCAAATAATTATTGTCCTCTCAAATTTAAGTCACACCAGCAAAGTCTATAGCCCACAAACAAAGGGGGACTTTTGTCTCTGCAAGACCGTCTTCTGCCGCACACCTCCCAACGGCCGATAGGATCGCACAGGGTGGGCCTTCTCCGGGTGCCGTCAGCCAGACAATGTCGGCTGGCGACTCCCCGGGGGAGAGCCTTCTCTGTAGCCGCTCCGACCCTATGGAATGATCTACCCCCAGAGATCCGGACCCTTCCCACTCTCACGGCCTTCCCGAAGGCCATCAAAACCTGGCTATTCCGACAGGCCTGGGGCTGTTGACCTCATGACTGAGGTCCAGCCCCGACCAGATTGAGTGCATGATGTGGCTTTAAAATCTGTTTTTCTCTGTCTTTTTAATTTTTATTTTAAAATGTATTTTGCTGTAAGCCGCCCGGAGTCCTTCGGGATTGGGCGGCCTATAAATTTATTAAATACTTAAAAATACTTTACATAGTCCCATGTAGAAACAGAAAAGCATTCCAGCTGACAGATTCCTCCAGTTTCAACAGCAAATGAGCAAAATCTGGAAGTTTCAAATATTAGAGAGCCGAGGTGGCGCAGTGGTTAAATGCAGCACTGCAGGCTACTGCTAGATCAGCAGTTCAGCGGTTCAAATCTCACCGGCTCAGGGTTGACTCAGCCTTCCATCCTTCCGAGGTGGGTAAAATGAGGACCCGGATTGTTGGGGGCAATATGCTGACTCTCTGTAAACCACTTAGAGAGGGCTGAAAGCCCTATGAAGCGGTATATAAGTCTACTGCTATTGCTATTATTAACCCTCCCCGCTCTTTGGAGCCGAGGTGGCGCAGTGGTTAGGGTGCAGTACTGCAGGCCACTTCAGCTGACTGTTATCTGCAGTTCAGCAGTTCAAATCTCACCGGCTCAGGGTTGACCCAGCCTTCCATCCTTCCGAGGTGGGTGAAATGAGGACCCGGATTGTTGGGGGCGATATGCTGACTCTGTAAACCACTTAGAGAGGGCTGAAAGCCCTATGAAGCGGTATATAAGTCTACTGCTATTGCTATTATTAACCCTCCCCGCTCTTTGGAGCCGAGGTGGCGCAGTGGTTAGGGTGCAGTACTGCAGGCCACTTCAGCTGACTGTTATCTGCAGTTCAGCGGTTCAAATCTCACCGGCTCAGGGTTGACCCAGCCTTCCATCCTTCCGAGGTGGGTGAAATGAGGACCCGGATTGTTGGGGGCAATATGCTGACTCTCTGTAAACCACTTAGAGAGGGATGAAAGCCCTATGAAGCGGTATATAAGTCTACTGCTATTGCTATTATTAACCCTCCCCGCTCTTTGGAGCCGAGGTGGCGCAGTGGTTAGGGTGCAGTACTGCACGCCACTTCAGCTGACTGTTATCTGCAGTTCAGCGGTTCAAATCTCACCAGCTCAGGGTTGACCCAGCCTTCCATCCTTCCGAGGTGGGTAAAATGAGGACCCGGATTGTTGGGGGCAATATGCTGACTCTCTGTAAACCACTTAGAGAGGGCTGAAAGCCCTATGAAGCGGTATATAAGTCTACTGCTATTGCTATTATTAACCCTCCCCGCTCTTTGGAGCCGAGGTGGCGCAGTGGTTAGGGTGCAGTACTGCAGGCCACTTCAGCTGACTGTTATCTGCAATTCAGCGGTTCAAATCTCACCGGCTCAGGGTTGACTCAGCCTTCCATCCTTCCGAGGTGGGTAAAATGAGGACCCGGATTGTTGGGGGCAATATGCTGACTCTCTGTAAACCACTTAGAGAGGGCTGAAAGCCCTATGAAGCGGTATATAAGTCTACTGCTATTGCTACTATTAACCCTCCCCGCTCTTTGGAGCCGAGGTGGCGCAGTGGTTAGGGTGCAGTACTGCAGGCCACTTCAGTTGACTGTTATCTGCAGTTCAGCGGTTCAAATCTCACCGGCTCAGGGTTGACTCAGCCTTCCATCCTTCCGAGGTGGGTGAAATGAGGACCCGGATTGTTGTTGGGGGCAATATGCTGACTCTGTAAACCGCTTAGAGAGGGCTGAAAGCCCTATGAAGCGATATATAAGTCTAACTGCTATTGCTATTGCTAAATAACGACTGAAATACTTGTTGCCATCTAGTCAGAATGCTGGCCACTATGTCAGATAAAGCGAGATAAGATCGATTCTAACACTGACTGAAGAAAACAGCCAGATTGCTCTAGGCCTGATAAATGTTACCCAAGTGGCCAGCAGCGGCATCAAGCTGATAAAAAGAGCTCCTTCCTCTGAATAACAATGAGCAGGAGTTGACATTTCAGGGGGTGCTTGTATGAATGAACTTTTCTATTTCTGTCACGCCTTTCATTAAAAAAAAAAGAGAGAGAGGAGAAGCAGCTCTGCAGGTGGTGATCCCTCCTCTGTTCATTACTGCTTAAAGGAAGTAAATGGCAAAATGAAGAAAGTGCTAAAAAACCAAGGCTGTTGCCAGGCTCACTTCAGATATTTTAAAACATCATTCTGGGAAGACGTCCGGCGAGGATTCATGGTAAACTAGACACAACTTGAAGGAGCAGGGTTGGTATTGTGCATATTTTCCCATGGGAAGGATTCTTTGTATTTAATTCCAAAGTCTTATTTCAAATTTACCTGGACCCTTTCTCCATTTGTAAGTTTTGGAAAACAAAGTTTTCTGCTGTCTGTTAAAATATCTTATGTTCTTTTTTAATAGCAATAGCAATAGCAGTTAGACTTATATCCCGCTTCATAGGGCTTTCAGCCCTCTCTAAGTGGTTTACAGAGTCAGCATATCGCCCCCAACAACAATCCGGGTCCTCATTTTACCCACCTCGGAAGGATGGAAGGCTGAGTCAACCCTGAGCCGGTGAGATTTGAACAGCCGAACTGCAGAACTGCAGTCAGCTGAAGTAGCCTGCAGTGCTGCATTTAACCACTGCGCCACCTCGGCTCTTAAAATTTTATTTATTTATTTATTTATTTATTTATTTATTTATTTCCAAAACAAACATATATTGTAAAAAGTATATCAGCTGGTTACAAAAAGCTTTGTGCATCTCTTCCACCGTCATCAAATATAATTCATATTAATTCAAATGTCTTAACTCAAATATTTACTATATTAACATCATCATACCTCCACTTTTATATGACTACAGTTATTTAAACATCCTTCATCCTTAAATATACCAAGATTCAATCCATAACCACATGCCGGCATTTCATTTACTTATTTGTAAAATCCTCCATTAACATTAAGTCCTCATATCCTGTTTTAGCTAAACATCCATAATATTTAATACCAAAGATTTCTAATCCTCCATGTATATAATTTATTATCATTATCCTTTCTTTATTTAATTATATCCTATATCATAGCATTTTCCCCCTATTAGTTAAAATTTAACTGTATATAGTTTTTTTTAATGATAATTATTATTGTTATTAATAATCTTTATATATAGTCCAAAAATATTTCTAACTTTCCCTTCTCATATCCAATTATTACTTATCATATCAACTCAACATTGTATACATTACTATGTATGTATGTATTTTCTTAAACTTATTCTTAAAACTTCTCTTGCTGAGGATTGAAATTATTTCAGCCAGTCCTGTAAAATCTGTTGATCCAAACATAGCTAATATGCACTTAACAAGCAATTTCCCAAAGTGATTACAAAAAGAAGTATCAGCCACTCAGTACTATCCTGAACCACAAGATGAATGGCATATATTGATTTTGCATTTAATAACGGCAGCAAGACTGTTGGTGGCGCAATACTGGAAGAAGGAAGATTTGCCTACTGTTCAAGAATGGACATTAAAAGTAACAAACCTAGCAGAGATGGCTAAAATATCAGCATATCTCAAGGATTACTCAAATGAGAGATATAAACTGGAGTGGAGAAGATGGATTGACTATATTCAAAATAAATACGGGACTAAGAAATTCCAGATAGTTTATGACTGAAGAAACAAGGAATGATACAATCTGTTTAGAGTTAGCCTAGCAAAGAGGAGTTAAAGCTCAAATGAAAGATGATACTAACTTTCTTTAAGTTTATTTTAGAATATCTTTGTTAAAGATTTATACCCTGTATTGGTTCTGGGAAGTCAGGGGGGGAAGGTTGGCGGGTGGGGTGGGGCTCGGGGGGGGAGGGCAGGGGGGGGGAGGTAAACATTTGTAAAAGTTTTTTTCTAAAATTTTCAATTAAAAAAAAGATGAATGGCATATAGCAATAGCAATAGCAGTTAGACTTATATACCGCTTCATAGGGCTTTCAGCCCTCTCTAAGCGGTTTACAGAGTCAGCATATCGCCCCCACAGTCTGGGTCCTCATTTCACCCACCTCAGAAGGATGGAAGGCTGAGTCAACCCTGAGCCGGTGGTATTTGAACCGCTGAACTAGCAGTCAGCTGAAGTGGCCTGCAGTACTGCACTCTACCCACTGCGCCACCTCGGCTCTAGATAAACTTGATAAGAATGCCAAGAATGCCAACAGTGTTTTTTCAAAGGTGTCCATCATGGTTTGGGAGAAGATGGCATTCCCTCCTCTTCCAGAACTCCAAACCTTCTCAGAAACCGTTGTTTTGTGGTCTCCTAATAAGGAGCAGCTGTCTGGAGCATTTATGGGGAATCTCAAGACCTCTCCTTCTCCAGAGAGGTATCCTGAAAAGCCAGCCCATTTGCCAGTTCTTTATTCTGCTGTACTTCGGTGTTCCATTTACCATGGAGCTGTCTTCAAAAAAAGCATTTCCCCCTCTGGAAGTCTGAAAGCATGAAAAATGGTTGGAACTTCAGTGGGGCACACCCAATATTATTTTATTGCCAGGAGAATTAGTAAGAGACCTTCTTTTAGACCTTCAAGAGCCAAGGTGGCGCAGTGGTTAGGGTGCAGCACTGCAGGCCACTTCAGCTGACTGTTATCAGCAGTTCGGCGGTTCTAATCTCACCGGCTCAAGGTTGACTCAGCCTTCCATCCTTCCGAGGTGGGTGAAATGAGGACCCAGACTGTGGGGGCGATATGCTGACTCTGTAAACCGCTTAGAGAGGGCTGAAAGCCCTATGAAGCGGTATATAAGTCTAACTGCTATTGCTATTGCTATTCTTTCTCTATTTTTTTTTCCTCTTGCTATTTCTTGCATCCATAGATGTCAGGGCAAGGAAGGAGAGAGAAATATGGAGAATGGCTCTGGTGCTTCCAATTCTCTGATCCCAGGGAATAAATGCTCTGTAAAATTGGAGCTCTCACAGCAGAAATCTATGGGTCTTCTGTTGCCACTTACCGGCATCAAAGGAGACATCCTCCTCTCTAATGCTCTCTTCCCCCTGCGTTCAATGAAGAGGGAACCTATAGTCCGCTAATGTCACTACTGAGGCTGAGTTTAAATTGGAATAAGCAATTGGCACTTCTTTAGACCATCTTAGTTTTCGGCCAGCTCCTCTGTGGGATAGCAGCACTTTAGTGCTGTTATGTGGAGGAGCCAATTTTCACCAAACGCTCTGAAGAAATGTTTATGTCTTTATGTTTTATATGATACTTTGTTCTGGCTATGGATGAATACTGACATTTAAATTCTGACAAGCAAATATCCTGATTCCAGAACAAATGGACTGCTGTTACAAGACTCAGCAATTGTAGTATTAGTAGTTGCAATTATTATAATGCAGCTGGACTCTAAATGGAATACCCATCTCCAGACTGTACTAAAACCTCTGAAGAGGGCCAATTATTTATTTATTGTCAAGGCTCCATTACTGCTAAGTAAGAATAACAACCTCTCTGAGAATGCCTGAGTTACAGTACAGACCAGAGGTGGGTTCCTACCAGTTCGCACCTATTCGGTAGAACCGGTTCGTCAAATCTACCGAACCGGTTAGAAGAGGTTCCACCAGTGGACCCGGAAAGCAGGCCACACCTACAGAAGAGGTTCCAAAAATTTTTGAAACCCACCACTGGTCCTTGGATATGATTATTATACACTATCATGCTCCTATTTATAAAACTCAGGGCCTCTGTGAAAGGGAAGGATGACTACTGCGTTTGTGGTGCAATCAGAACATTGCGTGTGTTGAAGTTGTTTTAACGCAAACCAAAGATGCCTTTTAAAAAACAAGTTGACATCATATTCTTATGGAGGACAGTGCTGTGTGTGAGGTAATTTAAGGTGGTTCTGACAAGTGTCGTCGGCATCTTCATATCCGGTCACATGGGCGGCAAGCCACTCCCATCCGGTCACATGGGCGGCAAGCCACTCCCACAAAGGAGGCCACGCCCACAGAGTAGGTTCGAACAATTTGTTGAAACCCACCACTGGTCCTTGGATATGATTATTCTACACTATCATGTTCATATTTACAAAACTCAGTGCCTCTGTGAAAGGTCAGGATGACTACTGCGTTTGTGGTGCAATCAGAACATGGCGTGTGTTGAAGTTGTTTTAACGCAAACCAAAGATGCCTTTTAAAAAACAAGTTTACATCCTATTCTTATGCATGCCAGTGCTGTGTGTGAGGTAATTTAAGGTGGTTCTGACAAGTGTCGTTGGCATCTTCATATCCGGTCGCATGGGCGGCAAGCTACTCCCATCCAGTCACATGGGTGGCAAGCCACTCCCACAAAGGAGGCCACGCCCACAGAGTAGGTTCGAACAATTTTTTGAAACCCACCACTGGTACAGACCAACAAAGAGTCTGAATATCTGGGTTTCATTTTCTGCAAGGAAAAGAATAGTATCATCTATGCTTTAAATTTAACCAAAGCCCTAGGGACAAAAAAAAAAGATTTGGGTGGGAGGCTGGGTAGTAAAAGGGTGGGCTCTCTCTGCAGCAGAAAGCTCGACAGGCTAAAGAAAAACGTCAGTGGGATAAAAAAGGGAAGCTTGAGGGAAAATTGGGATCAAAAAGGGCAGAGGGTTAGAGGTAGAAATACAGGAAATGGGGAAATGATCTAATAGAAAGCTCTTTTAAAAATTCTTACCCGGTCTGGAAAGACTATATTCTTTGAGTTAAGAAGGGAACCAGGTATGTCAGGAAACAGTCGAATTAAAAAAAGATTGGACAAGTAAGTAATGGATTGGCGAGCAGGATTTTTCCTTAAAAAATGATGTGAGAGATAAAAAGCAATATTTTTTTTAACACTAGGGTGAATTAGTGTTTGGATCGGGGTCCAAAAGGGACTGTAAACAAGATGGGGATATCAAAAAAATATTCCAGAAGACCTTGGCAAAACCCTTCTCGGCTGTTGCCAAAAATGAGCAGGGAAACAAGACTGTCAGAGAGGTTTTATCTTGAAAGCTCAGACAGGCCCTAACAATGAGTCATGATGTATTATTGGTAGAGGAGCAGAATAGATACAAAAGGCACTTCAATAGAAATAGACTGCCAGACAGAAAATCAAGGGGGTCTGTGGCCATTACATTACAGCTGTACCCGTAAGAGATGCATTACAGGAAGGATCCTGCCAATTGCGCCTCTACTGATATTGCCAGCAGTGTGAGTTCTCGTGCCTAAAGCACAAGGAAAGTTAAGGGGTTCAAGCGAATTTTGAGTATCGACTTGAATTAATGACACAATTTCATAATGGTTGGCAGTCGGTGCCCTTGCCTTCTTCTAATTTCTGCTTCTTCCCGCATCCTCCTAGTGAAGATTCATAAACATCTAAAAAATGCGAACTTAACCAATGTGCGAAGCAGTAAGAAAACAAACAATTTTAAAGCATATTTTTTCTAGGCTTGTCTTCTGTCTCAAAACTCCAGCACACTGTTCAGACAACCAGCCTGATCTGAAATTCCCAAGCATCTTCAAGAAGTTTACAATTCATTTTTTTTCCATAAAATATTCATAATATTCACGAGGATAAGGTATGGAACTTACCTTACTCATAATCGTGAGAGAAAGGTATGGATCTCTTATGGAAGGGGAAGAATAACTTTCATGCTCAAACAACCCAGCAAATCATTTATGATTCCATTCTGCTAGAGGTGCAACATTTAATTTCACCTGGAACTTGGGCATCATCTTCAGGACTGAAAACAGAGGAATAGGCCAGAGGTGGGTTCCTACCAGTTCGCACCAGTTCGGTAGAACTGGTTCGTCAAAACTACCGAACCGGTTAGAAGAGGTTCCACCAGTGGACCCGGAAAGCAGGCCACACCTACAGAAGAGCTTCCAAATATTTTGAAACCCACCACTGACACACAGACACAGACACAGACACACACAGAGAGAGAGAGAGAGAGAGAGAGAGAGAAAGAGAAAGAGAAAGAAAGGAAGAAAGAAAAAAAGAAAAAAAGAAAAAAAAAGAAAAAGTGAGAGAGAGATGAAAGAAAAAAAGGAAAAAGGGACAGAGAGACGAAAGGAAGGAAAGAGAGAGAGAGAAAGAAAGAAAGAAAGAAAGAAAGAAAGTAAGTAAGAAAGAAAGAAAACACATGGCCGTCAAGCCACTCCCACCAGGTCACATGGCCGTCAAGCCACTCCCACAAAGGAGGCCACACCCACAGAGTAAGTTCAATTTTTTTTTGAAATCCACCACTGGAATAGGCCATAAAATATGAATGGCTACAGCTGGCTGAAAGATTCCCCATCCCAGAATGACAGGCTTTAAGGCTGGATGAAGGCAACAAAGAGAGGGCATGGCATATCTGCAAAGTAGCCATCAATTCACAGTCGGCCTTTCCTTCCACACCCCCACCAAACTCCCCAGTACTCCAGACACCAACTAATGATGTATTGATCGTTGCCTCCGCACTTTAGAATAGAAAAGAAATGGAAACTCTAAAATGGAACACAGCCTTCTAGCTTTAATTAAAATGTGTTAAAAAGGTACAATTAATGGAAGCCTGAAGTGCTGAGCATATAAACAAGGTATATAGGTAACTCCTAATGAGGGTTTAATTGAGCAATCATCTATCCTTGTCCATAGAATGGTGTTTCTCAACCTTGGCTACTTGAAGATGTCTGGGCTTCAACTCCCAGAATTCCCCAGCCAGCATTCGCTGGCTGGGGAATTCTGGGAGTTGAAGTCCAGACATCTTCAAGTAGCCAAGGTTGAGAAACACTGCCATAGAATTCTAAGAGACAGCTTGGCCCAGATAACTCCCATTACTCTTTATGTCTCTTTTCTTATTGGTGGGAAAAAAAGCCATTAAGCAGGAAAAGGCAGAATGTTCTGATATTAATGTTAGAAGCTGTCCATCTTGACAGTGCCTGCAGATGTTTTTTATAGTGTTATGCCGCCTATCAAATCCAAACAACGTATTCTACCGGTGTAATCAAAAGATGTTACTGTAATATATCTAACAACTCACTGACTTCTCTGTAACAAGCAACACGAGAACAAGAGGGAATGTGCTATTTGAAGAAAACACCAGGCATCAATACAGACCCAAGTCTTATGATCTAAAATGTGACAGATTGTTATAACAGAAACTTAGGCAACTAAAAATAAGGAAGAGGGAGTGGAAGAAGATTTGAGAACCAAGATTCCAACATTTTGCCTCAAAACTAAGAAGCAAAACATGACTTGGCACCTGGATATCTGCGGGACCGCCTCCTGCCACATACCTCCCAACGACCCATAAGATCCCACAGACTGGGCCTCCTCCGGGTACCGTCAACCGGGCAATGCCGGTTGGCGACTACTCAGGGGGAGGTCTTTCTCTGTAGTAGCCCCGGCCCTGTGGAACGATCTACCCGCGGAGATCCGGACCCTTCCCACTCTCTCGGCCTTCCGGAAAGCCATTAAAACCTGGTTGTTCCGGCAGGCCTGGGGCTGTTGACCCTAAAATACGGTCCAGCCCCATTCAGAATAGAGTGCATGATGTGTTGTATTTTATATCTATTTTTCTTCCCTGTATCTTATTTTTATTTTCTTTTTTTTTTTATTATTGTTGTATTGTAAGCCGCCCGGAGTCCTTCGGGATCGGGCGGCATATAAATGTTATTAAAACTTTAAAAAAAAACAAGGTTTGATTCTGTAATTCTCATCCATATTAAGAAACATGGACATTGCCTGAGTATATAGGAGTTAAGAAAATAAGCACATCCCTTTCACGTAAAGCATGTAAAAGTCATATACAATGAGTCATATACATCTTTCAGTTTATGAAATCTTTCAGCTGGCATAAAAAAAGCAAGTGAAATATGTGGGTTCCCAAGACTATTTTTTCACATAGATTGTTTCGTCCCTCAAAGGAAGCGAAACAACCCTTAAACTCTTGACTATTTCAATTTCTCCCCAGTGAGTGTTTTGAATTTGGGGAAAAAATATGCATGGCTGCCATGCAACATGTAAGAGCCTATATTTCCTAATCAATGGTGGATAATAGTCTTCCTTTCACAAGGGCAGGGGAGTCAAACTGGCAGCCCACTGTGTGGATGTGTCATGTACAGGCCACGCCCATCCCATGGGAAAAACATCGTGAAACGTCACATGACAGCAATGTGATGCCAAGGTGGTGCAGTGGTTAAATGCCGCACTGCAGGCCACTTCAGCTGACTGTTATCTGCAGTTCGGCTGTTCAAATCTCACCGGCTCAAGGTTGACTCAGCCTTCCATCCTTCCGAGGTGGGTAAAATGAGGACCTGGATTGTTGTTGGGGGCAATATGCTGACTCTGTAAACCACTTAGAGAGGGCTGAAAGCCCTATGAAGCGGTACATAAGTTTAACTGCTATTGCTAACCCGGGCAGAATAAGGTTTCCTTTCCTCAGCTGTCTGTTCCAGTCCATGCTCTAGTGATTACTACAACACACAGACCTGATGCGTCTGTGTTGTGCCTAATTTCTCTTTTAGTTGATTGACAATTAGTCTCAGATGAAGGCTGGAAACCATAGGGAACAGCTTGTTCTAATTGGAAGACCGAGAGTAGAGCTGAACAGTCTTACCAGCTTTCAAAGGGTAGCCCAAAACACAGATCGTATGAAGCCAGCAGGTAAATTTGGATCTCTGAGAGTCCTCTTGCAGGATGGTTGAGAGTGCAGACAAGATCAATCACAAAACAAGAGATGCCCCAAAAATGAAGACATTGTCTGCAGAGTCACCTCCCCATTTTTTTTTTATATTCTATCAAAAATACCTCTAGGAATTACAGTATGTAGTTGCCAGAAGCACGGTTTAAAAGATGAAGTAGATTTGGTTTAATTTTTAAAATGGATATTTTTGCTGGAGGGGAGTGACATTGAATTATGGTTTACACTACAGTTTTCTTGGCAACATTTTTAGAAGTGGTTTTCCCTTGCCTACATCCTAAGCAGAGGTGAGTTCCTACCAGTTCGCACCTATTCAGTAGAACCGGTTCGTCAAATCTACCGAACCGGTTAGAAGAGGTTCCACCAGTGGACCCGGAAAGCAGGCCACACCTACAGAAGAAGTTCCAAAAATTTTTGAAACCCACCACTGGTCCTTGGATATGATTATTCTGCACTATCATGCTCATATTTATAAAACTCAGTGCCTCTGTGAAAGATAAGGATGACTACTGCGTTTGTGGTGCAATCAGAACATTGTGTTGAAGTTGTTTTAACACAAACCAAAGATGCCTTTTGAAAAACAAGTTTACATCCTATTCTTATGCATGCCAGTGCTGTGTGTGAGGTAATTTAAGGTGGTTCTGACAAGTGTCGTTGGCATCTTCATATCCGGTCACATGGGCGGCAAGCCACTCCCATCCAGTCACATGGGCAACAAGCCACTCCCACAAAGGAGGCCACACCCACAGAGTAGGTTCGAACAATTTTTGAAACCCACCACTGATCCTAAGGCTGAGAGTGTGTGACTGGTCCATGGTCATCCAGCTGGCTTTATGCCTAAGATGGGTCTATACCTCACCACTTCCCAGTTTGTAGGCTGATGTTTTAACTGTTACACCACACTGGCTCCCTTTAAAATTGACTAGACTCTAGTAATTTGTTAGTGGGCACAATATTACTTCCAGCCATGAAGGACCTGGTGTCTAATCCAACTTTGGTTGCTATCTTAAGAGCCAGCAGCATTTTGAGTTGTACTAGGTTGACACTAGTAATTAAATTTTCCCAATAGCTAACTTATATTATCTACAGAAGCTGCTTTGAAACCGGATAGGTCTCCTATCTAGAGAGGTTTCTGAAAAACCCATTTGTGGCTGGACTCAGCTGATGCAATATGCCAAACAGCATTATCCTTGGTTAAATGCAATGCCTTACTGTTCTGACCCTCCTCCCTTCTCCGTCCAGGAATGAAAGCCAAAAGCCACGTAACTAAAAAGGTTTCTTTTAATCAGCCCAAGCTCTTGTTGGCTGCAAGCCCAAATAAACAAAGATAATAGCTCTGGCAAAAGTCCTATAACTCATAACAAAATGCAAACCCGGCTTCTCTTATCTCAACCCACTTATCCAAGTTGGCTTCTCTCGGTTTTTGAATGCGAACAAGAACAATCACTAGAACAGGAACGGAACGTTGACTTCTGCAACCAGGGCATGGCACCAGCAGTCTCTTTATACTCAGGAGAGGATCCCCATAAGCAACAGCTGCTTGCAATCATCTCCTCTAAGTACTCAGTTGTTCCTTCCGTCGAGTAACCCTTCGACGGGGTGCATCCTGCAACAACTCCCAAGTGTTTCCCTGAACACTCTGATCTGTTCCAATGCTCTGCCGCCACCTGGTGGCCAATGGCTCCTGCCGGTCCACAACACCTTACTATGCTGTATAATTGGCGGACAAACAAATTTGAGGAGAGACAGCAGACCAAATTGTACTAACTATACTTCACTGTGATGCTAAAATTGCCCTAACACAAGGGTGTCAAACTCACGTTGTCACGGTGGTGTCATGTGATGCATCACAAATCCCCCCCCTTTTGCTAAACTGGGTGTGGGCGTGGCCAGTGTGCTATGCATCCACGAGTTTGACGGCCCTGCTCTAACCCTTCTGTTCCAATGGTTGATTTAGTTCCAGAGGACCCTGAGTTTGGAAAGAGAGCAAGGAAGTGATAAAGACACTGAAAAGCAACATAGTTCTAAACCACAGTGGACACGGAAGCCTTCAAATCAATTTCAATTTTACATTATGGATTGTAGTAACTTTGGTTTAAAGGCCAATCTGAGACAATGAATAGGTGCAAAAGCTAACCCCACTTGAAGCTGCCCTGATTGATTGCCTTCTCTACATGTTGTCAGCCTCTGCTTTGCTGCTGCTTCGGCTGCCATTGAAACGGGGAGGGGGGGCATGGTATTTGGGAGGGGAATCATTATGTGCTGGAGGAACATTCTAGATGCTGTCCTGACCATCTCATTGCGCATGTGGAGGAAGGGAGTTTCCCGCCAAGGTTAACTGTCCAGCATTCCACCCTGATGAAGATATCTCCCACTTGACAGTTGGGTGAATTATAATTGGACTATGGACTGGGGTGCCAAGGGGAGGGGATTGACCTATACATGATATTCTTTGCTTTCGCGCCCAATTAACCAGATTCAGCTTTGCTTTGCTACTATTCGTTTGTAATTAGTGAAAGTACACTTGATTTCAAACAAATGGAGTTGAGTGGTTTTTTTCCTGATTATTAAATGAAGCAGCACCTGACACATGTCCTCCTTCCCCTGGTTTTCCTTTCAGCTGCTTCTATCCACCCTCAAGGGATCTCCAAGAGAACAGCAACCGGCGTCTGACTGCCATGACGTCCCACCCTAACATGGAACTCCCGAGAAACTTTTTTCCTTATTTTTTAAAACCACAGTATAACATTTTTTTAAAAAATTGAATTGAATTGAATTTATTATATTTATATGCCGCCCTATTCCCAGAAGGGACTCAGGGTGGCTCACAAACCAAGTCCGGGGGAAGGGGGGGACAGGGGATACAAATAGGGGGAAAAAAAGACATGGATAGACAATACCACAATTTAAAAACACTCAACAGCCACACCATTCGAGCAGGGACAGGAACTCATCAGCCTCAGGCCTGTCGGAACAGCCAGGTTTTAAGGGCTTTGCGGATGGCCTGGAGGGTGGTGAGGGTCCGAATCTCCACGGGGAGCTCATTCCAAAGGGCTGGAGCAGCCACAGAGAAGGCTCTCCTCCGAGTGGTCGCCAATCGGCATTGGCCAGTGGATGGAATTCGGAGGAGGCCTAATCTGTGGGATCTAATGGGTCTATGGGAGGTAATTGGCAGAAGGCGGTCTCTCAAGTACCCAGGTCCAATACCATGTAGGGCTTTATAAGTGACGACTAGCACCTTGAAGCGTATCCGAAGACTGATAGGCAGCCAGTGCAGCTCGCGGAGGATAGGTGTAACGTGGGTGTACCGAGGTGCACCCACGATCGCTCGCGCGGCTGCATTCTGGACAAGCTGAAGTCTCCGAATGCTCTTCACAATGCTAATCTTATTATTTTCTTCTGCATAACAAATGGTGGCTATTAAATTCAGGATCTACGGCAGCTACATACTATCAGGACTCAGGGATATGTTCTTCCCCTGAATATTTTGCAGCCCCCGAGGCCCTCTAAAAATTGCTCCCAAGCTGTAATTTTTCATGTGACTGAAAAGCAAATTAATTATATAGAGGTTTGCTTCATACATCACCTTATACATGGAGTCACCGCTGCACAGTCGTCTCAACGGGCATGTCCATCTGACTCCGTGGCAGCCACAGCATCCACAACTACTTTTCAAATGTCCAAATAGTCTCTCTGCCCCAAAAGATGGGGCATTTCTGCACTGAGTCTTTGCGTGTTTCGGTTACGTTAGGCTTAACATAAGGTAGTGTCAGTGTGGCTTGTATGCCTTGAATTAATGTTTTGCATTGACTCAGGCAACAGTAATGCATTCATTGAATATGGTGGACAAAACATGGCTTTGCACAATTTTTGAATCAAGTCAAACAGTATTTCATTGGTGCAACTTTCCAAAGCCCCTGCTCCCCCCAGAGATTTATCTCTAGGTTAGTAGTATGATTATAGCCTTATCAATTCTGCACAATTAAAATCTTATTTGGTTGCTATCTAGTGGGCCCGAGCGATATGGGGTGTATCTAGATACACCCATATTACACCCATCCTCCGCGAGCTGCACTGGCTTCCTATTGGTCTCCGGACGCGCTTCAAGGTGCTAGTCGTTACTTATAAAGCCCTTCATGGTTTAGGACCTGGCTACCTGAGAGACTGCCTCCTGCCACTTACCTCCCAACGACCAACAAGATCGCACAGGTTGGGCCTCCTCCGGGTGCTGTCAGCGGGACAATGCCGGCTGGCGACTCCCCGGGGGAGGGCCTTCTCTGTTGCTGCGCCGACCCTGTGGAACGATCTACCTGCAGAGATCCGGACCCTTACCACTCTCCCGGCCTTCCGTAAAGCCGTTAAGACCTGGCTGTTCCGGCAAGTCTGGGGCTGTTGATTGATATCCAGCCCTGTTTAGATGGAATGGGTGACGTGAATTTTAATACTGTATTTTTATTCTTTATCTCTATTTTTTTAAATTAAATGTTTCTTGTCTGTTGTGAGCCACCCAGAGTCCCTATGGGAGTGGGCGGCATACAAATTCTAATAAACTTGAAACTTATTTGAGGGTGGGCAAATTCATGCTGTCTCAGAGTGACTGCCAATTACCTCCAGTAGACAGATTAGATCCCACAGATTAGGCCTCCTCCGAATTCCATCCGCCGGCCAGTGTCGACTGGCGACTACCCGGAGGAGAGCCTTCTCTGTGGCTGCTCCGACCCTCTGGAACGAACTCCCCGTGGAGATTCGAACCCTCACCACCCTCCAGGCCTTCCGCAAAGCCCTTAAAACCTGGCTGTTCCGACAGGCCTGGGGCTAAAGAACCGTCGCCCCCGTCTCGAATGGTATGACTGTCATGTGTTTTAAATTATGCATTGTTTTGTGTCTTTTTTAATTTTGTCTGTATCCCCACTTCCTTGGTTTGAGTTGTGAGCCGCCCTGAGTCCCCTTCGGGGGAAAAGGGCAGCATATAAATAAAATAAACATTCAACATTCAAACATTTTCTTTTCAGGTTTGAAATGGGTTCCCTGAAAACTATTTTGCACAAATCAGAAGGAAGCTTGGCAATGCCTCCACCATTCAGAGCCATTCCTTCCCCCCACTACTGAAGCTGAGCAGGATTTTGTTTCCAGGACTTAGGAGACCGAGAAAAGCTATGCATTTGTCCCTCTTTCCTCTACGGTTGCTTAAGTTTATGTATGTTCTGTGAAGGAAGGAAAGGTTTCCCCAGTTTCAATCAATAAGGAAAGCCTGCCCGTTATTAATTTGGTCGTTTACAAGGGGAGGAAAAAAGAAGAAAACCATGTCTTCTGCCAGCCTTCGGAAAGAAAACATTTTTTTAAAAAAATTTTATTTGGTGATGAATTCAGATTTCTCAGCGTGTGAGCATCTGGGGATGCTGAAAGTCACACTGAGTGAATTCTACAGCCCAAATTCCCAGAGCGGTGCCCCATTGATCAAAGTGAGCGATGGTAAATATGCTGCCTTGCTCTGCTGAGAAATCAATCAAGGGCAAGAAAGCCCCTTGCTTACTGAAAGGACGTATTCTCTCTTTTCTCACTTTCTCTCCCGGTGGCATTTATCACTCAGAGTCTCCTTCTGCCCACTGACAGACAACTAATGGGAAACCAGGCTAGTGTAAGGATTCTAAGCAGGTGCACGACAGCAGTGTCAAGGAGCAGTGCTCAGCCAGCAAGCAAGCTGATGCAAGGATGTCAAGAATACAACGTTTGTGTCAAGGATACAATTCCACAACCAAGAATTTCCTTATACCTGTTGTGGCCCAGCAGGAGCCGTTGGAGCTGCCACCAGACTCCGACAGTGAGGGGCCCTATGAGTCGGCTCTGGAGGATGTGGAGGACCCTGGACAGGGTTCCGACTCCAAGCAGGGCGCAGAGAGGCTGGTTGGCCACCAGGAGGCGCCTGAGCCTTGGACCAGTGGGGAGGAGACAAGGGAGTGTGATCTGGACATCAGCAGTGGGTAGGAGCCAAGGGAGTTGTTCCTAGATGCCCGGCACCGGAGAGCTAATAGGCATAAAGAACAGTTATGCAGTTACAGGAGGTAATTGCACTCAGCTGGTGGTCATTAGGCTCCTCTCCAGACTATAATAAGGACTGCTTGTACACACACCCCTCTTGCAGAAGTCAACGCAGGAACTAATGTTGGAGAACAGAATTGTGAGCTTGGCAGGCTGGATTTCTGCCAAGCCTTATCTGTGCCGGTTTGCTGCCAAGGACCTGTCTGTCTGTCAATTAAATGCCGTAACTTATCTTTGGCTCGGAGTGTGTGTTGGTGTGGGACGAGGGGGGTCAGAACAATACCCATACAAAATGGTCCTGCCTTTACCAGCCTGGGCAATTAATGGAAACCCCACTCAGTCCCAAGTGGCGAACAGGAAGAAGAAAGCAGTCACCAATGTAGGGTCACAATGAACAAGGATCCTAGGTCGAAAGGGTCCTTACCTGTTAAGAGGACTGTCTGTTATCTAAGGCAGACTCTTGGTTTTGAGGATGCTAAGACTGATTCTCTGCCATAATAAACATAAATTCTATCTTTGATCCACAAATCTTGACCAAACATCAGTCCCAGAGCTGAGGAACACAGAGCCACAGCAACCACTAATCTATAGGATTTATCATCTAAAAGTATAATAAGGATGCCATGATAAACTTATGGATTTATATTGCTTATCTTACATAATGTACATTGGATTCAGAAGCAAAATGATGCAAGGCACTTCGGACTGTTATGCTACACAAGGGAAGCACGTTAAATCAAATGGCCAGCTCTGTTCTGAATGGAATATTCCAACAACCAGGCAAACGAAAATATGAGCAGCTGATCCACCAAATTAGCAATAGCAGTTAGACTTATATACCGCTTCATAGGGCTTTCAGCCCTCTCTAAGCGGTTTACAGAGTCAGCATATCGCCCCCACAGTCTGGGTCCTCATTTCACCCACCTCGGAAGGATGGAAGGCTGAGTCAACCCTGAGCCGGTGAGATTTGAACCGCTGAACTGCAGAACTAGGAGTCAGCTGAAGTGGCCTGCAGTACTGCACCCTAACCACTGCGCCACCTCGGCTCTTTAAATTCAATATGGATCAGTGAGGATTCATAATGGCATATTCAGGCCCTGGCTGGAAAGAGGTGCAAAATTTGGCCTGCCTGGAAATCACAACAGCCCACTTTCTGAATTTCACAACAGCTGTGGCACACAACCGCCATCTTATGAGATAGGAAAATAGTAAGAGATCTAATCTGGAACTGTTAACGGGATGGCAGCTGTAATAGAAATTGAAGCAAAGTTTTACTTATATTCAGTTTTCAGTTTTCCAACTCCAGGCCAAGAAGAGACACGATATTTTTTTTAAAAAAATCCAGATTTGGGGAAATCACATTTCAAGTTGCAAAAGTATTTGCTCTCAATATATATATATTTTTCCAAACTGTTACGTACGATTTTTTGTAATAATATGGACCGGAAAGCTCTCCTCCCATACTGTTAAGCTACAATAAATGTTATATATATCCGTTTCACATTTGGCTATTTGCCACCCTGCTGATCTGCCTGATGGTCTATCGCCATTCTGTTTTCTTCCTCACTGCTTCTTCCTAACCAATCAGTTATCGAATGTGGAGTGAAGACTGTCCCTACTGCTTTTTACGCTGTCCAAACAATTTTCACGAAAAGCAGTTTCAGCTCTCTGAGGTTATAGGCGGGGGCAAACAACTATCCTTGCTATCACTATTGTGATTCTTGGCATGCTTTGTCGATGTGGACATGAAGGCGTTCCATCTAAAGCAGGCAGGGATGCTTTATTGTATTGTGAAGCTGCAGAAGAGACTGAAAAAGCACTTGTCTAATGAGGAAAGGGGCCAGCCTCCATGTGGCAGACACTTGATTTATTATTATTATAATTATACAATTGTATCACAGCGGCCAGTTGTTTCGCCGGATTTGGCATTGGTTACTAGTCGGGCCCCACCCAGGGGCCTAGGACGTCGTAACGTATTTTCGTAATATGTGTGCAGATCCAAGCAGTGCGGCGTTTTGCATTTGACTGATGGTGATTTTGTCAATTTTTAACTGTTTTAAATGTAATTCCAGTGCTTTTGGAATAGCACCCAGTGTGCCAATTACCACTGGAATTACCACTGCTGGTTTGTGCCACAGTCGTTGAATTTCGATTTTTAAGTCCTGGTATTTTGCGATTTTTTCATGTTCCTTCTCGGCGACCCTGCTATCACCTGGTATTGCGATGTCTATGATTGTGACCTTATTTTTCTCAACCAATGTGATGTCTGGTGTATTATGCGCCAGTATTTTGTCCATTTGTATGCAGAAATCCCACAAGATCTTGACCATCTGATTTTCGGTGACTTTTTCAGGCTGATGTTCCCACCAGTTTGTTGCTGTTTTAATATTATAATTTTTGCACAAATTCCAATGGATTATTTGTGCTACTGAATTGTGCCGCAATTTATAATCAGTCTGTGCGATTGTTTTACAGCAGCTGAGTATGTGATCAACAGTTTCATCAGCTTCTTTGCAAAGTCTGCATTTGGCATCATCAGAGGATTTTTTGATTTTGGCCTTAATGGCATTTGTGCGGATAGCTTGTTCTTGCGCAGCCAGGATTAGTGACTCTGTTTCTTTCTTTAATGTACCTGTTGTTAACCATAACCAAGATTATTCACTGTCCACTTTATCTTTTATTTTTTCCAGAAATTGGCCATGCAGTGCTTTGTTCTGCCAACTCTCCATTCTTGATTTTATCACATCTTTTCTGTATTCTTGTTTCGTCTGTTGGGCCTTCAGTAGTTTTTTGTTCTTTACTTCGATTAATAGATGTTCTTGACTTTCTTTTAAATAATCAGCCAGTGCATGTTTTTCTTCTTCAACTGTTTGCTTCACTTGTAATAATCCTCTGCCACCTGATTTTCGGGGCAGATATAGTCTATCAGTATCACCACGTGGATGTAAACTGTAGTGCATTGTCATTAGTTTCCTGGTTTTTCGGTCCAAAAGGTCCAAATCAGCTTGTGTCCAGTTAACTATACCAGCTGTGTATCTTATAACTGGTATTGCCCAGGTATTTATGGCCTTGATTGTATTTCCACCATTCAATTTAGATTTCAGAATTTTACTAACTCTGTTGGTGTACTCTCGCCTGACAATAGTTTTTACTTCTCCATGCTTGATGTTATCCAACTGCAGAATGCCTAAGTATTTGTAGGCTTCATTTTCTTTGCATTTAATTAATTGGCCATTGGGCATTTCAATTCCCTCACATGCAGTGATTTTGCCCCTTTTTATGGATACAGTGGCGCATTTTTCCATGCCAAACTGCATTGAAATATCGGTGCTGAATACTCAGACTGTGTTTGTCAATGATTGGATTTCTATTTCTGACTTTCCATAGAGTTTCAAATCATCCATATATAGTAAATGCGAAAAAAATTTTCAGCTTCTTTGGCTGTTTGGTAGCCTAATTTCATTTTTTTTTAGATTACTGATAGTGGGATCATTGCGATGATGAAGAGAAGAGGTGAAAGTGAATCACCCTGGAAAATTCCTCGCTTGATATTAACCATTCCGTAGATCTCATTCCCTACTGCCAACTCAGTTCTCCATTGTTTCATCGCCTTTTCAGTAAAGGATGTAATATTTTTGCTAATGCCAGTTGTTTCTAAGCATTTTATGATCCAACTATGTGGCAGTGAGTCAAATGCCTTTTTGTAATCAATCCAGACCATATTCAAGTTCGTTTTTCTGTTCTTACAATTTTCTAATATCATTTTATCAATTAGGAGCTGATCTTTTGTGCCCCTGCTCCTTCTTTTGTTGCCTTTTTGCTCTACTGGCAAGATGTTGTTTATTTCCAAATAATCCATCATGTTATCTGCAATAATGCCTGTGAGTAATTTGAAGGTTGTTGGCAAGCATGTTATTGGTCTGTAGTTTTCAGGTGTTGTTCCTTTAGTTGCATGTTTCTGAATCAAGTATGTTTTTCCAGTTGTCAACCATTCATCAATTTGGCCCTTTTGTAAAATTTCATTCAGTTGCCTGGCCAATATTGCATGTAAACTGGTCAGATATTTGAGCCAGAAACCATGTAATTGGTCCTTTCCAGGTGATGTCCAATTCTTTACCTTTTTAACTCGATTTTTTACCATCTCAGTTGTTATTTCTAATACTTGCATTTGTTTGTTGCCAATGCTTTTCTCAAAGTCATGTATCCACTTTGCTTCCTTGTTGTAGTCCTTTGCATTTTCCCACAATTCTTTCCAGAATTCAACTGTGGCCTGTTTTTCTGGTTTTTCACTTTTGGTGTCACCATTCACATTAAGACTTTGATAAAAACGCCCTTGGTCTGATCGAAATTGCTGATTTTGTTTATATTGGATGATTTGTGCCTCATATCTTTCAATTTTTCTAGCTGTTGCTGTTATCTGCTGTTTTACAATCTCTACAGCTTCATTGATGTTTCTTGTATCCAATCTATATCTTCTGATTAGCCGATCTATGATTTTGTTGTTTTTAAGCCGTTGCTCATGCATGTTCTTTAAGTTACTAGCATCTGCCCTTAATTTTTTGATTTTTTGTTCTAGACGGATTTTCCACTTTGGCTTTGATGCTTTTTCTGTTGTGTGACTAGGTACTTTAATTTTAATGCTTAGTTCATTAGTGACATTATTATTATTATTATTATTATTATTATTATTATTTATTAGATTTATAGGCCGCCCAATCCCGGGCACATTTTGTTTTCACAGCTGCTGCCCCTCCTCTCCAAAGAGCTGTCTTCATTGCATCTGAATACTAAAACTGGGAAGCCATGAATGCTTTTCAATCCCAACATTTATCAAAAAACAATCACGGTTTTTCCACAGAATTTTCATATAATCAAAAAGGGAAAGGAGAAGGAGAAGGATCTGAGAGTCTCTCTGGACATCTCAACTTAATGTCTGCTCAGGACAAGATCCTCAAACAAATTACAAGAAGTATATACTGTATGTATAACTGTTCTGACCCCCCTTGTTCCACACCAACACACACTCCGAGCCAAAGATAAGTTACGTCATTTAATTAACAGACAGACAGGTCCTTGGCAGCAAACCGGCACAGACAAGCTTGGGCAGCAATCCAGCCTGCCAAGCTCACAATAATGTTCTCCGACATTAGTTCCTGCATTGACTTCTGCAAAAGGGGCGTGTGCACAAGCAGACCTTTTATAGTCTGGAGAGGAGCCTAATGACCACCAGCTGAGTGCAATTACCTCCTGTACTTGCACAACTGTTCCTGACGCCTATTAGCTCTTTGGTGGCGTGCATCCAGGAACAACTCACTGCTGGCATCCGGATCACTCTCCCTTGTCTCCTCCCCACTGGTCCAAGGCTCAGGCGCCTCCTGGTGGCCAACCAGCCTCTCTGTGCCCTGCTCGGAGTCACAACCATGCCCAGGGTCCTCCAGAGCCAACTCATAGGGCCCGTCACTGTCGGAGTCTGGTGGTAGCTCCAACGGCTCCTGCTGGGCCACAACATATAACTATGCTGTAATTATGGTTGGTTGCATAGAGTTATTAGCTTAGTAGATGCCATCCATTGTATACCTGGATTTCTGGAAAGCATTCAACAAACTCACTTTTGATTCCCCCCCCCCCTTAGTATAACGATAAAATATAGGCTAAATGATACTGTTATGAGAAACATAGCACGACAGTACCCAAAGACTGCTCATTAATGACTTCAACTTGGAAAGAAGTATCGAACCAAGTGCCATAAGGCTCTGTACTGTTCTGTTTGATATTTTTATCAATGATAAAATGAACTGCACGAGGGAGTCAAAGAGATGTCTACCAAATTGGCATGACACAGGAGGAATCGTTAACAACTTAGAATAGAAAAAAGAAGATTCAAAAATATCCAGACAGGCATGAGCAATGGGGCTGAAATATGGTGAAATTTATAAGGTGAAATCGGGTGAAATTCAACAGAAGGAAATGTTAGGTTCTGTATTTGTGTAGGGAAAAAAATGTAAAGGAAGCATATAAAATGGGCAACATCTGGCTTGGCAGAGATCTGCATTGGAATGCAGCTGCTTAAAAGGCAAATGCTACCCCAGGTACATCAAAAGGAGCATAGAGTCCAGATAGCAATAGCAGTTAGCAGTTAGACTTATATACCGCTTCATAGGGCTTTCAGCCCTCTCTAAGCGGTTTACAGAGTCAACATATTGCCCCCAACAACAATCCGGGTCCTCATTTTACCCACCTCGGAAGGATGGAAGGCTGAGTCAACCCTGAGCCGGTGAGATTTGAACAGCCGAACTGGAGAACTGCAGTCAGCTGAAGTAGCCTGCAGTGCTGCATTTAACCACTGCGCCACCTCGGCTCTTAAAGGATCACAGGAAACAATTATTTTATTCTACTTGTTCTATTTGAAGTTCTAACATCACTGTTCAAAAAGGACAGGGACAAATTGGAATCAAGTTGGAAGCCTACCAAGATGGTGATGGTCCTGAGATTACGCCCTATGAGGAAAATTGTGGGTAGGCTTAGCCTAAAGAAAAAAAAAAACAAGTGAAGGTAGATCAAGTGATGTCCTCAAGGGTTTTTTCCCCACAATGTCTGGAAGCTGTGAGGATCTGGAGAGGGGTGATCAGGCTTCAGTTCAAACCTAACAATGTTGACTATGAGTATTGAGGACCTTTGGATCTGGAGATGTTCTACCTTTAATTCCGGAGAGGGGTTACACTTTCCTAGGCAGTATTTGTGCCCAATTTGGGTCCCTCTTGGAATCTCACCTCCTGCTCAAGAGTAGGTGTTGTGAGGTCTCTGCACAAATCTATTTTACATGCTATCCGTAGTTAGGTGGTCTCCGTCTCAGTCATTCATGCCCTAGTCACTTCCTGATTTGGTCATTGCCCTGTAATCTACATAGGGCATCTTGCTGATCTTGAAGATACCTGGAAGTTGCAACTGGTTCAGAATGTAGCAGCAGCAGCAGTATAGATATCTGTTCTGATTCCCTTCTCCATCCAGTAACGAAAGCCGAGACAAGCGTAAAATGGAATGTCCTTTAATAACAAGACCAGACTCTCGGTGGCTGAAAGCCAAATAAACAAACAGATAAGGACTTTGGCAGCAAGTCCGACAAACCTTGGCAGCAATGCAAACAAATTCTGGCAGCAATCCAGCCTGCCAAGTTTGTTTCTCTTTAGTCAAATGTTGACTTCTGCAAGAAGGGTGTGGCACAAGCAGTCTCTTTTATAGTCTGGGGAGGAGCCTAATGACCATCAGCTGAGCGTAATTACCACCTGTAATTATGTAGTTGTTCTTGACGGCGAGTAGCCCTTCGACGGCGTGCATCCCGGAACAACTCACAGGTGTTTTCTGGATCACTCACTCTTGTCTCCTCCCCATTGATCCAAGGCTCAGGCGCCACCTAGTGGCCAACCAGCCTCTCTGTGCCCTGCTCGGAGTCGGAACCCTGTCCAGGGTCTTCCACATCCTCCAGGGCCAATTCATAGGGCCCCTCGCTGTCGGAGTCCGGTGGCAGCTCCAACGGCTCCTGCTGGGCCACAACAGATATCTATGGTTGTGGCAAGATATGATCATCTAAACATTACTGCTCTGTGACATGCTCCTATATGCTTCTGGATGCAATTCAAGGTGTCACTTACTATCTGTAAAGCTCTTCAGGCTGGGTAATTCAAGGACTTCTAATCTCCTAAGGAAGCCGGTGAGATTTGACAAGTTAAGACACATTTCAGATTTTCACTGGAATGTCAAGTCATCCGATAGGACCCATGATACACACCTTCTGTGTTGCAGCACCTGCTGAATGGAACAGCTTCCTCCAAGAAGATCTGGACCTCTGCAACATTTTGAAGACCTAGATATTCTCTGGGCATGGGGCCAAGGTGGTGGTTGAGCTCATCTGTAATTATTTGTTATGAAGTGATGGAGAGTTGGTCTCAATTGTATCATGTTTTTACTTCGCAAATTGTTTTTGTGCCGTTTTAATCTTAGCTGCCCAAGACACAGTTTTATGGCTTCAAGCTTTCTGTTTCTTAAACCATCATCGTATTTAACCACTTCCATCAACGGTCATATACCCTGCCTTTCCACTCCTGTGCTTACACCGTAATCAGCAGATTGCCTCGATGTGATACCACCCAGCAAAATGATGTATTTTGAGTGCTATCACAGCCCACTGCAAGAGGAGGCAGCCAAAGTGGGCATTCATTTGGGAAGTGTCTGAGAGAAGAAATTGCAGACAGCCAAACAGCCTTTCTGGAGGGTTAATTCTCTTCACTCTCGAGCAGGAGAGCTTGAAAAGCAAAATGGACTTGATAATATGCAGTATAAATAGAAAGCCAGCACAATGCTCATTGCAAATTGCTTGGGCAGGGCTACGCGCCACAAATTGCTAACCTTTCCAATGCTGCCCGGGCTACAACAGAGAGGATGGTAATTTGTCCCTGTTTCCAAGCGGCTTTTATTACAGCTCATGCCTCTCAACTCGGTGTCCGTAGCATTTGCTCCAGTGGAGGAGGGAAAGCTGGGTTTAGAGGAGAAATTTAACACGTTAAATCTACTTTATTTGTTGAAAGGGGTTTTTTTTCTGCCTTCTTCTAACTTGTAAAAGGGAAGGTATAATATATTCAGTTATTTTTTTAATAGTAGCATGCTTTATAAAAGGCTAATACCACAAAACATGACCAAAAAACCACACCCCTGGGAATAGGGACCAAAAGTAAACAGTTCAGCTGGAACTGAACATAGAAAGGAAAATAATGTCTCCGAATAAGAAGCAAATCTACAGTAAGAAGTGTGGATGCCACTTCTAATCTGCAAGTACCTAAGCATTTGATTTCCCATTACTCTGGAAGGAGTGACACTGGCAAGGCACAGGAAAGCCGGAGAGGGACTGCTAACAAGGCTTCCCTCTTGCCCGACCAGCAGTACAAGACTCGGTACTGTACTGAATAAGATAATCGGCTTGGGAATTGAAGAGTCGAGGTGGCGCAGTGGTTAAATGCAGCACTGCAGGCTACTTCAGCTGACTGTTAGCTGCAGTTCGGCTGTTCAAATCTCACTCTGGCTCAAGGTTGACTTAGCCTTCCATCCTTCCGAGGTGGGGGAAATGAGGACCCAGACTGTGGGGGCGATATGCTGACTCTGTAAACCGCTTAGAGAGGGCTGAAAGCCCTATGAAGCGGTATATAAGTCTAACTGCTATTGCTATTGCTGTCTTATGGTAATGGAGAGCAAAGTGACAATTTAGCTTACCACTTGTTGTACCTTGACATTGCTGACAAAAGCGTGCTCCCTTTTACAGTTTGTCTGCTTACCCACCAAGCCAGTGGTGGGTTTCAAAAATTGTTTGAACCTACTCTGTGGGTGTGGCTTCCTTTGTGGGAGTGGCTTGCCGCCCATGTGACCGGATAGGAGTGGCTTGCTGCCCAAGTGACCGGATATGAAGATGCCGACGACACTTGTCAGAACCACCTTAAATTACCCCACACACAGCACTGGCACGCATAAGAATATGATGTAAACTTGTTTTTTAAAAGGCATCTTTGGTTTGCGTTAAAACAACTTCAACACACGCAATGTTCTGATTGCACCACAAACGCAGTAGTCACCCTTACCTTTCACAGAGGCACTGAGTTTTATAAATAGGAGCATGATAATGTAGAATAATCATCTCCAAGGACCAGTGGTGGGTTTCAAAAAATGTTGGAACCTCTTCTGTAGGTGTGGCCTGCTTTCCGGGTCCACTGGTGGAACCTCTTCTAACCGGTTCGGTAGATTTGACGAACCGGTTCTACCGAATAGGTGCGAACTAGTAGGAACCCACCTCTGCACCAAGCATGCCAGGTACCAGTACTATACAGTGTGTTTCCAGAAGAAGAGTGGGCTCTATCCATCATAGATAAGCGCAGCGTATCCAATTCAATGAGCACTAAGTTGCAAGCTTGCTAAGAAAAGTCCACCTGATAGGCACAGTTCCAAAAAGTTAGTCTCTTCTAAGACAAACAATAAGCAGGTTACTTGGCTAACGATGCTACCTTACTAAAAAGAAAAGTGGTTCTAAGCCAGACAGGGCAAAAATCAGATACTTTATTGCTGTCATAGCAGAAAAAGCAGAAAAACAAAGCAAAGTGTAGGGCAGGACATAAAAGCCACAATAAAACCCAATAATCATAAAACCAATGTGATTAAAGTGTGACATGCTTTACAAACGATAAAACAAAATGCTCTGCCCGGCTGGAAAGGGGGGTTTCCGGCTGGCTGCTCATGAGTGTGGTCACCTCATGGCTGGTATGTTGCCTGCTGTGACAGCACAACACAGCCATTTGTTGGAGCCGAGGTGGCGCAGTGGTTAAAGTGCAGCACTGCAGGCTACTTCAGCTGACTGCAGTTCAGCAATTCGGCTGTTCAAATCTCACCGGCTCAAGGTTGACTCAGCCTTCCATCCTTCCGAGGTGGGTGAAATGAGGACCCAGACTGTGGGGGCGATATGCTGACTCTGTAAACCGCTTAGAGAGGGCTGAAAGCCCTATGAAGCGGTATATAAGTCTAACTGCTATTGCTATTTGCCCCTGAGGCTGTTCTTGGCTCTTCGGGCGTCTGCTAACAAGAGAGCAGCCACTTGGCAACCCCAAAACAATAAGCCCCCCCAATAATAAGGCCCAATAAATATTTTGGGGGTGAAAAGAAAATAAGACCCTGTCTTATTTTCGGGGAAACATGGTATGTACTGCATTTCTCTCTCTCCCCCACCTACCTACTGTATTTCTCTCTCTCTCACTCACTCACTCTCTCTCTCCCCATCTACCTACCTACTTAATTATTCTCTGTCTCTCCCTACCTACTGTATTTCTCTCTCTTTCTCTCACTCGCTCTCTCTCTCCCCATCTACCTACCTACTTAACTATTCTCTCTCTCTCGCTACCTACTGTATTTCTCTCTTTCTCTCACTCACTCACTCTCTCTCTCCCCATCTACCTATCTACTTAACTATTCTCTGTCTCTCACTACCTACTGTATTTCTCTCTCTTTCTCTCACTCTCTCTCTCTCTCTCTCTCCCCATCTACCTACCTACTTAACTATTCTCTCTCTCTCCCCACCTACTGTATTTCTCTCTCTTTCTCTCTGTCTCTATCCCTCTATCTACCTACCTGCTTTTTTTTAAATTGGCCTCTTCAAAACCTTGGTGCGTGTTATACTCCAGTGCATCTTATACTCCGAAAAATATGGTATATGTTCAAGGCTGGAAATCGAATAAATGATATAAGTGAAAAAATGACTAAAACGAAAACGCAAGGGTACGTTGCGAAGAATACTGTAAAGTTTGTGTGGTGGCAGCTGTATCTAGATAAATGTTTAAATATGGATGTGGTTTGCTTGGGGAGAGGCTGTGTGACTTTTTTTAACATGGTTGAGAAGACTCAACAATGGACAAATGCTGTTCCAATATATTGAAAGGACAAAGTAAGAATAGTGAAGGCAAAAACTACAGTGGTATTGGTTTGTTAAACACATCTGAGAAGTTGTCTGACAGAATTCTGATTGAAAAGATACAAAAGGTGACAAGGAACAACATTTGAGAAATGCTGTACTCCATGGCTTTATGGAAGAGGGTTTTCTATAAAGGAAGAATTTGTGCTTTTTACTGAGTCACTGAGAAAGGTATGAATATGAAAACAACATAGTAACTTTCTTGATTTTAAAAAATGTAATAAAACTAATAGACTTGAAAATATTTTACTTGACTATGAAGCTGAACATTTGTTGATGAAAGGAGCAACAGATCATGGAATAAAAGATGCATGAGAATAAATGGGATGCCTCAGCATTGTGCAGGGAATAAGCAAGTATTCATTTATATCTTTATTGTATTAATGGCATATAATGTAATAAAAGGAAGACTTGTAGTATGTTAGAGGTATGTTGTTTGAAGACATGAAGTTGTGGAGAGAGAGAGAAAAAAAGAGAGGGGGGGAGGGAGAGAGAGAGAGAGAGAGAGAGAGAGAGTTGTGCTATTGGCAAAGAAATTTGCAGCAAAAATTAGATGGACTGTATAATACTGCAAGGGATATAGACCTGAAAATTAATGTATACCAGACTAAAGTGATTGTGTGATATAGAAAATGCAATGCAATTTAAAAATAATTGGCAAACAACAGAGGAAGTAGATGGATTTGTTTACATTGTCAGAGTGTTATTAAAAATAGGAACATAGACAGAGAATATGTGGCTGGAGAAAAACACTATATAAAGTGATATATGGATGCAATGAAAGAGGAATGGTATGAAAGGCTAGAAAATATGCAGAGGAAGAATGCAAACTGTTAGCGGTGCTTGGAAAAGTTTGTGAACCTTTTTGAATTTTCAATATTTCTGCATAAATACGACCTAAAACATGATCTGTTTTCCACACTTTTTAAAATTAGATAAAAAGAATATCAGAGAATCCAGTTCAACCAATAAATCAAAGCATTCTATTTATCTATCTACTGGGGGAAATTATCCAAAGCTACATGTTTGTGTGTGTGGTGAAAATATGTGAACTTTAGCATTATCAGTTCATTTTTGGGGGAAATTAGAGTCAGCTGTTCCATTGAATGGGATGATAATGAGGTGACAGTATGGAAACCGCTACCAATGTTTAATAGCATTTAGCAATAGCCCTTAGATTTATATATTGTTCCATGGTGCTTTATTTACAGCACTCTCTGAGCTGTTTACAATGTCAGTATATTGCCCCCAACAAGGACTCATATACAAAGGATTTACATCTATACACAATTCAGAGAGATATTTGGGGAGAAGAACCTTTTCTTCAAGGGAAGTAGATTAAACAAGGGGAAAATTAAACCCATACCTGTTTTAATGATCCACGTTCAGTCCTAATTAAACCGGTATTAACAGCTGAGCCAAAGGCTTCTTGAGGACTTTTAGTGATAGTAACAAAAGTTAATCATGTAACCAGTGGTGGGTTTCAAAATTTTTTTGAACCTACTCTGTGGGTGTGGCCTCCTTTGTGGGAGTGGCTTGCTGGCCATGTGACCTGGTGGGAGTGGCTTGTTGGCCATGTGTTTACTTTCTCTCTCTCTCTCTCTTTCTCTCTCTCTTTCCTTCCTTTTGTCTCTCTGTCCCTTTTTCCTTTTTTTCTTTCATCTCTCTCTCTCTTTTTCTTTCTGTTTTTCTTTTTTTATATCTTTCTTCCTTTCTTTCTCTTTCTCTCTCTGTGTGAGTCTGTGTGTGTGTGTGTGTGTGTGTGTGTGTGTGTGTTGAGTTTCAAAAAATTTTCGAACCTACTCTGTGGGTGTGGCCTCCTTTGTGGGAGTGGCTTGCTGGCCATGTGACCTGGTGGGAGTGGCTTGTTGGCCATGTGTTTACTTTCTCTCTCTCTCTCTTTCTCTCTCTCTTTCGTTCCTTTTGTCTCTCTGTCCCTTTTTCCTTTTTTCTTTCATCTCTCTCTCTTTTTCTTTCTTTTTTTCTTTTTACTTTATTTATTTCTTCCTTTCTTTCTCTTTCTCTCTCTCTCTCTCTCTCTCTCTCTCTGTGTGTGTGTGTGTGTGTGTGTGTGTGTGTGTGTTGGGTTTCAAAAAATTTTGGAACCTCTTCTAACCGGTTCGGTAGATTTGACGAACCGGTTCTACCGAACTGGTGCGAACTGGTAGGAACCCCACCTCTGCATGTGACCTTAGGTAGCATCAAAGACAAAGCTGACTACCTTTTAACAGAGCAATCCTATTGGGAAAGAAACCAAAGGATGGGAGACAAAACAACTTTTGATAACTCAGGGTACCTTCCCCAGACCTGAAAGGCTGCCAGCACCCATCATACATTTTTGTGCTCTCACCTCTTCATAGACAGAGAAGTCGTGCATGAAGAAAGTGCATAATTAATAGGGGAACCCAAAACACATGCCAGGCTGTCATAAGTCATCTATTAATGCTAAGCAAAAAGCTGCACACACTCTCTGGGTCCCTGAAGCCCTTCTGCAAGAGAAAACAAAAACTAGATACTGCTACTTTTTAGGACTGAAGAGTCCCATCACAGCTACCTCTACTATTAACTTTAACTTTTAATAGATTTATATGCCGCCCAATCCCGTAGGACTATTGCTTGAACCATTCTCATCAAAGCAGAATAATTACATTTCTAAAGCCCTGCACTGCCATTTCGTCTTATTCCTGCTCATGTAATACTTATGATAAGAGGCTAACAGCCTTTATATTACAGAATGATCCTACCTGTCTGTATAGTAATTGGAGGTCTGCAATACCATCGGGGGGGGGGGGTTCCCATTTGCCAATAGGTTGTAATACATATTAAAATCAACCGCTTTAAATATCATCCTATGTATAAGTTTCAAATCTTTCAGCTTGTTCTCATGTCAGGGCTGCTTCACTTAATAACCAAGAAAGAAACCACTCAACTCCATTTTTGCAGAATTAAGAGTACTTTTACTGGTTATAAGTAAATAGAAGCTAAGCAAAGCTGGATCTGAGCAAAAGCACGCACAAGCATTAGATATCAATACATGACCCATTCCCCTCCCCTTGGTAACCCCAGTCCATAGTCCAATCCAATATCTCCACAGCTGTCAGGTGGGAGACATCTTCAAAAGTCATCATGAGGTTGGTATAGCAATAGCAATAGCAGTTAGACTTATATACCGCTTCATAGGGCTTTCAGCCCTCTCTAAGTGGTTTACAGAGTCAGCATATTGCCCCCAACAATCCGGGTCCTCATTTCACCCACCTCGGAAGGATGGAAGGCTGAGTCAACCTTGAGCCGGTGAGATTAGAACTGCTGAACTGCAGATAACAGTCAGCTGAAGTGGCCTGCAGTACTGCACCCTAACCACTGCGCCACCTCGGTATGCCGGACAGTTGGCCTTGGCGGGAAACTCCCTCCTTTCCACATGCGCAGTAGATGGTGAGAAGAACTCCCAATTAACAGTCCTCCTGTACAGATTAATTCCCAAACCCAAATACCATGCCCTCCCTCCCCGTTTCAATGGCAGCCGAAAGCAGGCAGCAAAACAGAGGCTGACATCTTATTTATGTATTTAAAAAGGTAAAGGTTCCCCTCCCACATATGTGCCAGTCATTCCTGACTATAGGGGGTGGTGCTCATCTTCGTTTCAAAGCCGAAGAGCCAGCGCCGTCCGAAGATATCTCCGTGGTCATGTGGCTGGCATGACTAAACACTGAAGGCGTACGGAACACTGTTACCTTCCCACCAAAAGTAGTTCCTATTTTTCACATGCTTTCGAACTGCTAGGTTGGCAGAAGCTGGGATAAGTAAAAGGAGTTCACTCTGTTATGTGGCGCTAGGGATTCAAACCGCCAAACCGCCCTTTCTAATCAACAAGCTCAGCGTCTTAGCTACTTATACACAAATTTGGAGCTCATACGGAATACTGTGAGGCAATCATGGCCCATATCTCAAGTAACCAATAGCTGACTGCAGAGAGCAGTAGCCATTCAGTGCTTGCTGTCCCAAGGTAGTACATCACTGGAAGATTTGAAGGACAAGACTGGAGACAAATTATTCTGGAGAAAATCTAGCTATGTGTCCCCTGACATGATGACGTATGATCAGCCAAATTGTGTACATTTGTTGACATACAAAATATTCCTTCTGGTGGGCTACTGTTGTGGCCCAGCAGGAGCCGTTGGAGCTGCCACCAGACTCCGTCAGCGAGGGGCCCTATGAGTCAGCTCTGGAGGATGTGGAGGACCCTGGACAGGGTTCCGACTCCGAGCAGGGTGCAGAGAGGCTGGTTGGCCACCAGGAGGTGCCTGAGCCTTGGACCAGTGGGGAGGAGACAAGGGAGGGTGCTCCTGAAGTCATGCATTGGAATAGTGGGGAGGAGCCAAGGGAGTTGTTCCTAGATGCCCAGCACTGAAGAGCTAATAGGCGTCAGGAACAGTTGCGCAGTTACAGGAGATAATTACACTCAGCTGGTGGTCATTAGGCTCCTCTCAAGACTACAAAAGGACTGATTGTGCACACCCCCTTTTGCAGGAGTCAACGTATGTACTAAAGTGGGAGAACTTTTGGGGCTAGCTTGGCAGGCTGGATTGCTGCCAACATCTTGTCTGTGCTGGATTGCTGCCAACGCCTGGACTGTGCTGGATTGCTGCCAAGTCCTTGAAGTATCTTTGTCTTGGCGTGCTTTGGTGTAGGACGAGGGGGGTCAGAACAGCTACTTTGGGGGTAAGTGCAAGGAAAGTTCTCTCCTCCATGAGATCTGATCCATGTACCAGAATAAATTGTGTGAAGGCAATATTTTAGTAAATTCTATGAAATGTTGCATCCCAGCAATTCCTGAAGAGTAGCCTATCAACAAAATTGCATTCCAAAACATTTCCTCAGCAAGGAAATAAGAGCATGATGGCCCAGTTTCAAATTGGGCAAAAGGAAATGCTTAGTTAGACCTTGAGAGATGCAAGGTGGAGGGGACAGCGCCTCCAGTGAAAAATAAATATACACTAACTAGGGATGACTTGTTGGAATGAATGTGATTCCTATCTCACCATCCCTGCATTTCCCTAAACTATCCACCATAAATGGGCTCAGCAACACCAAAAGTCACCTTCTTGAACAGCTTTGAAATGAGAGAGAAAACAGGGCAGGCAGAAAGTAGCAGAGAAAACCAGCTTTGTAAATTGCCTTCACATCAGCATGTAATCAGAATGTGTTCCTCACTCTCACCTCAAGAAGTGGGATATTATTTTGCCACATGAAACAATAATAAGGTGGGGGGAAAATCACTATTCTGAAGTGCTTTTGGGTTCCTGCTTTTGAAATCTTCTTTTATAACTGACTAGCCCGAGTTCAAGATAATGAGAAACAAGAGTAATGGAATGATACCTTTTTCTTTTATCAATATAGAAAAAAAGTGAAGCACTATAACGGTTTCAAGACAGTGAGCAATGTAGGAATGCAGGAATGTTGTCACATAGTAGAATCTAAACAACACTAAAGTAGAATAAAATATGGATTAAAAAAATATAAGAATGAAGACATAGAATAACAGGGAGAGTTAGAAGTTGCTTAAAGGAAGTGTCACCATTCACGGTTCCACCACAAAACCGCGTTCGACTAAAGCGCGCTCGACGAAACCGCGTACCTGACGTCATCACAGCGTGACGAAAAAAGCACGCTGTGAACACTAAAGCTAAAATTAACCCCTAAACCTAAACCTAACCCCCCTAAACCTAACGCTAACCCTAACCCTTAACCTAACCCTTAACCTAAAGCTAAACCTAACCCTAGCCCTTAACCTAACGCTAAACCTAAACCTAACCCTAACCCTTAACCTAACCCTAAACCTAACCCTAACCCTTAACCTAACCCTAACCCTAACCCTAACCCTTACCTTAACTTGAATCGGCTTGCTTTCAAAGCGCTTTTTAAAGCGCCCTTTTTTCTCCGCGGTCGCTGTTGTCGCGCTGCTGATGACGTCAGCGACGCGGTTTAATCGGGCGCGCTTTAGTGGAGCGCGGTTTTGTCGTGCCACGACCATTCACTAACCACAAGATGTTCTAGCCAACGTCCCTAGGTCAAAACCTATGTCAAAAGTCCAAACCACAAGGTTCAATTAAAGTTCGTTAATAACACATAATCCATACCTGTAACAAAAGGAGAAGTAACAGCCTCATCTCCTTATAAGGTTTTCTCCTCAAGGTAACCACTAAGGAATGAGCTAAGTATTTCCGTGTTACGCTGCCTTTGAGAATGTATAAGAACCCGTGTTTCGATAATGAAGGTGGTTCAGAACTTGCAATGCTAGCCATTTCGCTGGCTTTCTGAACCTGGCTGCCAAATAAACTTTTCCTGTATCCCGAGAGGTCTAAAGCCTGTCATTTTCTGCAACAACACTGTACTAAAACATTAAAGTCTTTTTTTACAAAAAGGAAGTCATGATGTTGCACTCCAATGACTGGGAAAGTAATTCTCTACATATTTACAGTTGGTCTGTGTGGGAGATGGGAAATGTGATATCATAAATAAATAAAATGTATTCAGAAGGCTCCAATTCTACAATGTTCAATGAAGCTTCCTAGTAAACACACCTACTAGCAGATTTTTTTAAAAATGATTTGGTCTTTGGCGGTTGGAGAAACGATGTATTATTATCTAGTGATAATCTGTTAAGAGACTTCACAGCATCCTAGTTTTGACAATATCTATACATAGTGGTTTTTCTAACATTTAACAGCAGGCTACGTTAATTCCTCAAAATCTTAAGAGGAAGAAAACTAGGTCATCGTTATTATTATTTTTTTTAATGTGGAGAAAACATACAGATTACTATCTACATTTAAACGATCCTCCCAAAGGGGATAACAGCATGCTGGCTGGGAATTCTTAAGGTTGATCTACTTGTGCGAAGGAACAGGGGTGGGAAGACTGCATTAAAAAAGAGTGGCCCCCCACTGCAGAGCGGTGAATTTGGAGGGCACCCAAACAAATATTTAGTGACTGGGGAAACCGATTAAGACACCAGCTGAATTTGCACGTAATACTTCAGCACCAGGGTTCTCAAACTCCATGACATGGCAACCTGTTGTGGCCCAGCAGGAGCCGTTGGAGCTGCCACCAGACTCCGACAGCGAGGGGCCCTATGAGTCGGCTCTGGAGGATGTGGAGGACCCTGGACAGAGTTCTGACTCCGAGCAGGGTGCAGAGAGGCTGGTTGGCCACCAGGAGGCGCCTGAGCCTTGGACCAGTGGGGAGGAGACAAGGGAGAGTGATCCGGACGCCAGCAGTGAGTTGTTCCTGGATGCCCGGCACCGAAGAGCTAATAGGCGTCAAGAACAGTTGCGCAGTTACAGGAGGTAATTGCACTCAGCTGGTGGTCATTAGGCTCCTCTCCAGACTGTAAAAGGATTGCTTGTGCACACGCCCTTTTGCAGAAGTCAACGCAGGAACTAATGTTGGAGAACATTATTGTGAGCTTGGTAGGCTGGATTGCTGCCAAGGCTTATCTGTGCCAGTTTGCTGCCAAGGACCTGTCTGTCTGTTAATTAAATGCCGCAACTTATCTTTGGCTCGGAGTGTGTGTTGGTGTGGGACGAGGGGGGGTCAGAACAGCAACCCCAATCTGTTTTGAAAAGGTTAGATACTTACGATAATTTGGATAAAAACAATGACATGTTGGCTTTTACGAAGACTTTGGATGTGCTTTCAGATACCATGGTGGAAGTCACCAGCTATCTGCCAATTACAGCAATGTTAAGACTGGTGGAACTTTTGACAGATGGCTACCCCCAAAGGATCGGAAATCTTTTAAAGTTTGCCCCCATTTTCCTGCACAAGATATCAGGCTTGTTCTGGCAGTGCATGAGTGCTGTCAACACTTGCCTGAGGCTTTGCTCTATGCTTACGGCCTTCCACAAAGCAGCAGTGGGTTTTGACAGCACTCTTGCTTCACCTGCACAGTTTGAAAAAAGTTCCAATTTGAGAATTCCTGCATTAGCGGAACTGCAAAGTCCAAAAGAGAGCCTGGATGTAGCCACAGAGTCATATTCCCTTCCCTTTAGCCTTTTTCCACAGAAATGGCTTGTTCTTAGGCACCAATTTCTGCAAAGTAAATCTAGCTAATCATTAAGAGAGCCAGTCAGACATCAACCCTGGATCACATTAATAATGTTAGTTTATCAAATGTTTATTTCAGTCCATAATTAGCAATAGCAATAGCAGTTAGACTTATATACCGCTTCATAGGGCTTTCAGCCCTCTCTAAGCGGTTTACAGAGTCAGCATATCGCCCCCACAGTCTGGGTCCTCATTTTACCCACCTCGGAAGGATGGAAGGCTGAGTCAACCTTGAGCCGGTGAGATTAGAACCGCTGAACTGCAGATAGCATTCAGCTGAAGTGGCTGCAGTACAGCACTCTAGCAATAGCAATAGCAATAGCAATAGCAATAGTTAGACTTATATACCGCTTCATAGGGCTTTCAGCCCTCTCTAAGCGGTTTACAGAGTCAGCATATTGCCCCCAACAACAATCCGGGTCCTCATTTTACCCACCTCGGAAGGATGGAAGGTTGAGTCAACCTTGAGCCGGTGAGATTTGAACCGCTGAACTGCAGATAACAGTCAGCTGAAGTGGCTGCAGTACTGCACTCTAACCCAGTGTTTTTCAACCTTTTTTGTGCAAAGGCACACTTTTTTCATGAAAAAAATCACGAGGCACACCACCATTAGAAAATGTTAAAAAAATTTAACTCTGTGCCTATATTGACTATATATAAAGTAATTCTCTTGAATGCTCCGCGATTGTTGCTATGGGCGCACGCATGGGACGTCAGTGACGTCCCTGCGTGTGCTACCTCCCGGCGGTCCCCGCGTTTTTAAAGTAAATGCGGGGCCGCAGGGACTTAATAGAGGCATCCCTGTGTCCCGAAAGCAACTTTCGGGACACAGTCACAGAGATGTCCCGAGGCAAAAACACCCGGCGGGTGTTTTTCCCACGGCACACCTTACACTATGTCATGGCACACTAGTGTGCCGCGGCACAGTGGTTGAAAAACACTGCTCTAACCACTGCGCCACCTCGGCTAATTCTTGGTTAGCTAACAACAAAGCGAGTATCAGACCTAGTGAATTTGAGGAGAGGGCGAATATTCTCTGAAGATCCCAAATCTTCACTTCGGCATCTTTACTCTTTGCATCATGTCCAAACAAACTTTTCTGCCAGTGGAGATGTGCTATAGCTAGGTGCCATCCAATCAGGCTTGGATCCTGATTGGATCCTGTACGAACAAATCATCACCAACATACTTAACTTTTAGTAAAGGCAGGTCAAACTGTGTTTTGCTTTTATTGTATATTTTCTCTTTTGCACGATTTTCTTCTGTATTTTTAAAAAACATTTTCAACTTTGAGTCGATCAATGTTTTGTTAATCAAAAACAGAAATGAAGTTATTAGTCAAACTGTCCTCAGCTAATTTGGTGCTTGTTACTATATTAATAACTGTTTGGAAAAAGTCAATCTGTTTTATAAAAGCCCTCTTATGCTTGCTGGCACCTGAATCTCTAATGGGACTACACCAGGGGTGGGTTCCTGCCAGTTCTAACCTCTTCTATAGAAGAGGTTCCACAAATCTACACTGCCGTTTAGAACCGGTTCCAGCTCCCTCCCCCACCCGTCCCCACATCATCAAGATGAAGAGCGAGAGGAGGAATTCTGGGAGTCGAAGTCCACAAGTCTTAAAGCTGTCAAGTTTGAACACCCCTGGGGTTTTTTTTCCTAAAGGGTTAGGGGTGCAAGGGTCTTGTAACTTGACAGCTTTAAGACTTGCACACTCCAATGCCAGAGTTCCTGAGCCAACATGACTGGAGGAGGAATTCTGGGAGTTGAAGTCCACAAGTCTTAAAGCTGTCAAGTTTGAACACCCCTGGGGTTTTTTTTCCTAAAGGGTTAGGGGTGCAAGGCTCTTGTAACTTGACAGCTTTAAGACTTGCACACTTCAATGCCAGAGTTCCTGAGCCAACATGACTGGAGGAGGAATTCTGGGAGTTGAAGTCCACAAGTCTTAAAGCTGTCAAGTTTGAACACCCTTGGGGTTTTTTTTCTCTAAAGGGTTAGGGGTGCGAGGGTCTTGTAACTTGACAGCTTTAAGACTTGCATGCTTCAAATGCCAGAGTTTCTGAGCCAACATTTTGGTTGCTAAGCAAGAGTGTTATTAAGTGAATTTCGCCACATTTTACAAGTTGGCCACGCCCACCCAGTCACATGGCTGGCAAGCCACTCCCACCCAGTCACATGGCCGGCAAGCCACTCCCACCCAGTCACATGGCCGGCAAGCCACTCCCACAAAGCAGGCCACACCTACAGAAGAGGTTCTAAAAAAATTGAAACCCACCAATGGACTACACGCGTGTGGATCATGTGTTTCCAGGGCCTTGTATTTTATCTTTACCTGCCTTTGAGCAGCCAAACCTGCCCTTGAACTAACCTATCCATATAGGAAACTACTTTTGTAAAAATGAACAACTCCCCCGCTTCTTAAGTAAATATATCCAGGAGAAAGGAGAGGAATAGGAGAAAGGGAAAGGCAGAGGAAGAATGGGAGGGAATGTAAGGGTAGGAAAGAGGGGAGGAATGGGAAGAAGAGGGGAAGGGTAAAGGGGAGGAAGGGGAAGGAGAGAAGGGAAAGGAGAGGAGGAAGGAAGGAAGGAGAGAAGAAAGAGAAGAAAGGGGGGTAGGAAGGAGGGAGGGAAGGAGGGAGGGAAGCAAGGAGGGAAGGAAGGAGAGAAGGAGAGAAGAAAGGAGGGAAGGAAGGAGGGAAGGAAGGAGAGAAGGAGAGAAGAAAGGAGGGAAGGAAGGAGGGAGTGTAGGAGAGAAGGAAGGGGGGAAGGAAGGAGGAAAGGAAGGGGGAAAGGAAGGAGAGAAGGAGAAAAGAAAGGAGGGAAGGAAGGAAGGAAGGAGGGAAGGAGAGAAGGGGAAGGCGGGAGGGAAGGAAGGAGGGAAGGAAGGGGAGTAGGAGAGAAGAAACGAGGGAAGGAAAGAGGGAGGGAGGGAAGAAGAAGTAGGACCGTTGTAAGATAAGGTGGATCTATGGGATGTTAAAAAAGCAATCTTCAAGTATATTGTCAACTGTAGGGAAAAATTGTTATAAATACATATTATTAATAACAGTTATGAGATCATATAATTGTGAATGTATGTATGAAATTGATAAAATAAAATTATACGGTTTTCTCCCGCGTAGAATTGGAGATGTCTTGGCGACGTTTCGACGAAGTCACATTCGTCATCTTCAGGCTGCTGCTGACTACTTCAGGTTGGTGTTCCTACTCCTGGGAACACCAACCTGAAGTAGTCAGCAGCAGCCTGAAGATGACGAATGTGACTTCGTCGAAACGTCGCCAAGACATCTCCAATTCTACGCGGGAGAAAACCCGAACAATATATATATATGTATGTAAATATATCCAGGCATTATTAGAGTATTTTACATCTGGGTGGCAGATAATCACCTGCTGCAACTGGGCGATATCTCTCAGTCCTACAGAAGACAAACAGTTCAAAAGGTTGTTTATCTGGAGGCCTGATAATGCGTGAAGACAGATCAAGGACTTAGTTGTCAGTAGGATCAGGCATCAGCCCTGTAGAACAGGGCAATGCTTTGGAAATAATTCAATGCCTTGGAAAAATTTGTTTCACAGCATAGCGCGTACAAACGAAGCACCAATATACTTGAAAAGAGCTGCCAATAAATATTATGTGTGTGCTATTGTGCAGTTGCAAATAGCTTTCAAAATTATTGTGGATGAACGGCCTCATCATCATCATCATCAGCCATTCAATTGTGTCCAACCCTCGGCCATTCTATGGATCAGAACTCTCCAAGTACTGCACAGCCCTGCTAAAGGATGCTCACATTTGCACGTGAATGTGCACATTTACAAAGAAGATGTGAACATCGGGTAGAACATACAGGCATATGCAGAGAGAGAGAGAGAGAGGGAGGGGGAGGGAGGGAGGGAGGGAGGGAGGGAGGGAGGGAGGGAGGGAGAGAGAGAGAGAGAGAGAGAGAGAGAGAGAGAAGCAGCAGCAACAGGGCAGGGGGAATGAGTGGGCAGACCAGAGGAGGGACGATTCTGGTATGGGGCTTCTGGAGGGTCTGGTACGCAAACGCACACCGGATGTCTGGCACCGGAACACGCGTACCGTACCGTACCTCCTGAAACACACCTCTGCATATGCAGAACCTCGTTTAACATTCCATGTTTGAAGAACTTTTGGCAAAATGGCACCCAGTTTGTAGTATAGATTTCCAAAATGACAAATGAGGATTACAAACTGGATAAATCCCTGTTCTGAATCGTTCCTATATTTGAGAAACATTTCACTTTGGAGGAAGCTTTAATAGACTCAGAGGCATTTGTGTGAAAAAGGGGAAAGTTATCTTCTGGCATCCAAGTTATGAAGACTTTTTTTACTCTTGCATTTCAGATGATGCAAGCTGTGACATAGGAAGAACATTAGGAGTATATATATATATATATATATATATATATATATATATATATATATATATATATATATATATATTTGTTATATTTATGCTGATAAATAAATAAAGGGAGACTAGTATAGATCTATTTCAAGCTATTTAGCTCTCATCAGCTAGCCATACCCAAGTTTGGGAATCGAACCTGTGCTCCATTGCCTCCCAGGCAGGGAGTTAACCATTTGAGCTACAGAGAACGACTCCTTATCAGCCAGCCAGCGTGGGAGGTATATAAAAAAATAAAAAAAATATTGGGTTTCTGTCTGGATGGTCTCTTGTGACGAGCCTAATGTATATATACTTAAAGTCACAACCCCTGGTATGCCCAAGTATGGGAGGAAGGTCACACTTCCACTCTCTGTCATTAGGCTCGTCACAAGAGACCATCCAGACAGAAACCCAATATTTTTTACTGTTGCCTTTTTGTTACATTTGCTATATTTATGCTGATAAATAAATAAAGGGAGACTAGTATAGATCTATTTCAAGCTATTTAGCTCTCATCAGCTAAAGCATATATATATATATATATATATATATATATATATATATATATATATATATATATATATATATATATATATATATATAATGAGAGTTGCATTTTTTATTTATAGTGTCGTATTGAGTGGTAAAATTGCTATGAATTATCAGGAACAATATAATTTTCAATGTATTAATAAAATATAATTTATATTTTAAGGCTGCAAATCACTGCTTGCATTGTCACCTTTCCAACTCTGCTAGAAACAATCTATTCATTCCACTGGAAATTCTGTGGAAAATTCTGAACTAGCCCCTCTCAAATTTTGTAAAATCAGAATGGGGTGGGGGGGGGAGGAAGCCAAGAAGGTGGGTTACATTTGCAATACCCGCTGGCAAATGTAGTTGTGAATCTGGATATACAAACATGTTTAAGTGGCTTGGCAATCCATTTTCGAACACATGGCCTCTTGAAATAGCAAATTCCCTATTGTTAAATGGATTCTCTGTTTTAGTTTATTGTTAAGGATGAGAGCAATAAAATAGAATAAGCAATCTGCTTTCCTTGAACAATACCCTTAAGCAGTGTTTCTCAACCTTGGCAACTTGAAGATGTCCAGACTTCAACTCCCAGAATTCCCCAGCCAGCGAATGCGAATGCTGGCTGGGGAATTCTGGGAGTTGAAGTCCGGACATCTTCAAGTTGCCAAGGTTGAGAAACACTGCCCTAAAGCAAAGACTAATTAAGTTTGCTCTGATTTAAAAAAAAAAACGAAAACAAAAACTGACAGACCAATATGAATCAGGGAACATGCCCCCAAAATATGTACATTTCCTCAAGCTGAGGCCCATCACGGGTTTTGAGTGACATTGAGGTGGATGATTCTAGAATAAAAACCTAATCTGGTTACACATAATTGCATTTAAAGCCTTGTTCAATTAATTAGACATTCTTCACAGTATTATTCCATATGGGATTTAATACTTTTCCCCCCTGCCCATTTAAAAAGAAAACATTGCAGTAGAAAGGTTTCTGAGGGGCATACGTGGCTCCTATACTTTTGTCTCTGGTGCAGAGGTGGCGCAGTGGTTAAATGCAGCACTGCAGGCCACTTCAGCTGACTGCAGTTCTGCAGTTCGGCTGTTCAAATCTCACCAGCTCAGGGTTGACTCAGCCTTCCATCCTTCCGAGGTGGGTAAAATGAGGACCCGGATTGTTGTTGGGGGCGATATGCCGACTCTGTAAACCACTTAGAGAGGGCTGAAAGCCCTATGAAGCGGTATATAAGTCTAACTGCTATTGTTATTATGTTATAGGCAGTCCTCATTTAGTGATTGCCTGGTTTAGCAACCATTCACAGTTATGACAGCGATGAAAAAGTAATTTTAGGACAAGTTCTCACATTTATAATCTTCAAAACGCAGATCTGTAAAACACAGGAAAGCTGAAATAAGATCAAAAGCACAGTTGGGGTTTCACTTAGTGACCACTCTGCTTAATGACTGAGTTGCTAGCCCCAGTTGTACTAATGTTAGATCACAAAAGTACTAATATCTGCTCTGGTGGTACTTCCATGTTTTCAGGGCAAAGTCTGTTTTAGGATTGCAATCAATGCAAGAAAGAAGCCCTTCATGCTATTGGACCTGGGTACTTGAGAGACCGCCTGCTGCCAATTACCTCCAATAGACCTATTAGATCTCACAGACTAAGCCTCCTCCGAATTCCATCTACCAGCCAATGCCGATTGGCTACTACCCGGAGGAGGGCCTTCTCTGTGGCTGCTCCGGCCCTCTGGAACGAGCTCCCCGTGGAGATTCGGACCCTCACCACCCTTCAGACTTTCTGCAAAGCCCTTAAAACCTGGCTGTTCCAACAGGCCTGGGGCTGACGAGTTCCCGTCCCCGCTCAAATTGTGTGCTTGTTGATTGTTTTTAAATTGTTGTAGTTGTTTGTCCGTTGTTTCCCTCCTGTTTGTATCCCCACCCCTTACTTTGGTTTGTGAGCCGCCCTGAGTCCCTCTGGGAACAGGGCGGCATAGAAATGCAATAAATCAAATCAAATCAGAAGGAATATGGCTGCACCCGGACTAGCAATTTTCCAGTCCCGTTTCCCAGAGCAGCGAAACCCTTTACAATAGTGAATGGCAGTAAATAAATTGTGCCCATCTGTCTGCAAGGAACTCTAATACTTTTCTAAAAGAGAGATTCAGGTCAAACCAGGCATAAATTTTCTTCTTCTGAGTAAGCAACAACTGAGTAGAGATTCCTGCTGTCCAGGAAAGTTACCAAGGAGTAGTTTTCCTTATATGCATCATTCAGAGCTCAGTTGATACTGGAAGTTAATGAGGCCAAGTTTCATTTAGCCTAATTGAATAGATGTTGTGCTAGAGAGTAATTTGTCTTCATTACAAAACCACACAAACAAGGACTACCACTGCAAGAGAGAGGAAGACAAGATCTTTCCTTCCCTTATAAATGTGCCATCACAGATCAAACTGAAAAAAAACACACAGCGAAATTCCATATTCCTTCACATCAAATTAAGCACAGTGGTTTCTAAGCAACATGTAAACAATGCAGTGAGCAAATCTCTCACTTGGGAAACACTGCAAAAGAGGAGAGCTTTCTCAGTACTTTAAGTGAAGGAAAGATGAGAAATACCATTATTGTGGTGTTTATTTAGATGACATTCCGAAGAGAAGCTCTAGATTAGTTTTTTTTTCCTCAATCGCAGCAACTTTAACGGGACTGGGAAATTCTGAGAGTTAGTCCAGACATCTTAAAAAAGTTGCTGAAATTGAGAAACACTGGTCTAGATTGAACAAGGACAGGCAAAAATAGCAATAGCAATAGCAGTTAGACTTATATACGGTTTCATAGGGCTTTCAGCCCTCTCTAAGCGGTTTACAGAGTCAGCATATTGCCCCCACAATCTGGGTCATCATTTTACCTACCTCGGAAGGATGGAAGGCTGAGTCAACCTTGAGCCGGTGAGATTTGAACCACCGAACTGCCGAACTAGCAGTCAGCAGAAGTGGCCTGCAGAACTGCACTCTACCCAAGTCAAGAATAGAAAATAACTTTTTACCAATTAGATGAAGGTTCCCCTTGCGCATATGTGCTAGTCGTTTCCTGCTCTAGGGGACAGTGCTCATCTCCATTTCAAAGCTGAAGAGCCAGCGCTATCCAAAGACATCTCTGTAGTCATGTGGCTGGCATGACTAAACATGAAAGGCGCACGGAACGCTGTTACCTTCCCACCAAGGTAGTCCCTATTTTTCTACTTGCATTTTTGCGTGCTTTCGAACTGCTAGGTTGTCAGAAGCTGGGACAAGTAACGGGAGCTCACTCCGTTATGCGGCACTAGGGATTCGAAGCGTTGAACTGCCGACCTTTCTGATCGACCAGCTCAGTGTCTTAGCCACTGAGCCACTGCGTCCCTATTTTTTTTTACCAAGCTGAGGTGGCGCATTGGTTAAATGCAGCACTGCAGGCTACCTCAGCTGACTGCAGTTCTGCAGTTCGGCTGTTCAAATCTCACCGGCTCAGGGTTGACTCAGCCTTCCATCCTTCCGAGGTGGGTAAAATGAGGACCCGGATTGTTGGGGGCAATATGCTGACTTTGTAAACCGCTGAGAGAGGGCTGAAAGCCCTATGAAGTGGTATATAAGTCTAACTGCTATTGCTATTGCTATACTTCATTAATTTACCATCAATAACTGTGGTGTGCAGTGGTTAGAATGCAGTTTTGCAGACTAATTCTGCTGCCAGCAGTTCGATTCTCACCAACTCAAGTTTGACTCAGCCTTCCAGCCTTCTAGGTTGGTAAGATGAAGACCCCAGATTTGGGGGAGGGGGGGAGGAGTATGCTGACTCTGTAAACCTCTTAGACAGGGCTGTAAGGCACTGTGAAGATATAAGTTTAACTGCTATTGCTATCAAAGATCAAAAAAGACAGCAATACATTGCATGACAGAAACGAATAACAAAGGTGATGGTAATCTAAAACTATTAAAAGTAGCCCAGCAGGCCCCACAGAATGTAACAAGAAAAATAACATATTTTTTAACAAAATTACATGAACATTTAAATATAAGCTAGGAATACTCAGATGTGTCCTCAGAGGATAATGGAATATGAAGTTAAAGGAAGACGAAAACCCATTACAAACAGAATTGAAGACAGAACGTTTGCTAAGAAATAATATGTTCAGAAATCATTTTCACTAGAAAATGGGTACGACTGATAAGAGACCAGTTGTCAAATAAACAAAAGGCCAAGGCAGATAAGCACCCACTGAAATATTTAAAGCAGTGGGCAACAGGGCAGATCACTAGTAGCTCTATAGAATAAGATTGCATGGCCCAGAATTTGGAAAAGAATAGTGCATGTAAAAAAAAAATTGGAAGAAGGGAGATGTAATGTGTGGATTACTGAATCATTGCCTTAATTTCTTACTTCGTATTTATCAAGCTTTATTAAAAGGATTGCAAAGAGGAATAGAGCCGTATATAGCCAACAGATTACAGAGAGACCATAAATCACCCCTGAATGAGGAATATATTAAGTCTTAATGGGTGGTCCAAGAACACTTTATTATTCTGAGGCATCTTTAAAGTGAACAACAATCTTTTGGATCGGAGAGAACTGAATCTGGGAAAAGTAAAGTGTTCCAAATAGGGAGGGTAACGAAGCAAGGATGCATATTGTTAGTGTATCTGTTTGACTGATGTAGAAAATTGTTGTGGCCCAGCAGGAGCTGTTGGAGCTGCAAACAGACGCCACCAGCGAGGGGCCTTATGAGTCAGCTCTGGAGGATGTGGAGGACCCTTTTGAATTGTTCATAACATCTACTTGACCTTACAATGTCATGCACGTTCCATCTACTCTTTTGAGGTTTTGCTCTCTATTCCCCTTTAGCTACACTGGCCAGAAGTGCATGTAAGTGGAGCAAAAAGAGAAAGTTGTGCTCCATATCCATAATCTGGTGCAAGATGACTTCTCCTACAGGATACTGGGCTAGTCATCTCTCTCCAAGGGGCCAATAAGCTGCTGGATGAAGAGCCCCTCCAAAATATTAGTTTGTGGCTGAGTTTCTTCTAGTTATGTTTGACAAAGACCCTATGTAAGGCTTTTTTTTAAAGGGGGGAGGGTTATCCTGCCCCACACAAGGCAGCAAAGAAACCTACCGCTCCTTCACCTCCTATTTTCCCCACATCAATCACCCTTTGAGTGGATTGAGCTGAGAGAGAGAGTGACTGGCCCAGAGTCACCCAGCCAGCTTGTCTGCTACCTGCCGCAATATTTTAATCAAGCTTATCTGAGGAGAGGGAAAAATAAAATACATGTACATGCATTGTCTACATTTACAATGCACATACAATGCACCATCCAATTTCTTGCAAATCCACAAGGAATTGGTAGAACTCTTAACCGAGGATAATTTTACCATAAAGACTAAGAACTTCCCACATCTTCCAGCAATTTGGGGCATCCTTTAAGAAAGCATAATGGAAGAGACACAGATTTGACTAGTTATTCTAAGGGGAAATATGCTGACTCTATAAACCACTTAGAGCGCCCTATGAAGCGGTATATAAAACTTCAGATATCAAAATATTAGGTTCAAAATCTAAGCTAACTGCATGACCCGACAAAAGGGTGAGCGTCAAAACCGCGCCCGACTAAACCGCGTCGCTGATGTCATCAATGCGGTGACAACAGCCAGCGCAGAGAAAGAAGGGTGCTTTACAATAGCATGTCGAAAGAAAGCCGATTTAACTTAAGGTAAGGGTTAGGTTTAGGGTTAGCTTTAGGGTTATGTTAAGGGTTAGGTTTAGGATTAGGTTTAGGATTAGGGGTTAAGTTTAGGTTTAGGGTTACTTTTACAGCGCGCTTCTGTCTCCGCGCTGTTGTCGCCCTGTTGATGACGTCAGCGACGCGGTTTAGTCGGGCGCGGTTTTGTCATTCACCCTTTTGTCCGTGAACCAGCTAACTGCACTCTCCCAGATGTCAGTGCTTGGATTTACTGATTTATGAATAAACTTTAATTTCCTGGATCAGCATCACATGCCAAATCCAAAAACCGAGCAGATGGATTCACACAACATTTTAAGCCAACATCAAATAACCCATATTCTGGTTTAGACAAACTCAGTCAATATGTTCTTCATTTTGTCAGTGATGTTAATTTCTTCCCACAGTGCCTCAATTCCATAAATATACAATTCTATCATGCCTCTATTAAGAAATGGAAACAGGATACTGCCCATGAATATCTCTTCAACACAGAGGTGGGTTCCTACCAGTTCGCACCTATTCGGTAGAACCGGTTCATCAAATCTACCGAACCGGTTAGAAGAGGTTCCACCAATGGACCCAGAAAGCAGGCCACGCCTACAGAAGAGGTTCCAAAAATTTTTGAAACCCACCACTGGTCCTTGGATATGATTATTCTACACTATCATGCTCATATTTATAAAACTCAGGGCCTCTGTGAAAGGTAAGGATGACTACTGCGTTTGTGGTGCAATCAGAACATGGCGTGTGTTGACGTTGTTTTAACGCAAACCAAAGATGCCTTTTAAAAAACAAGTTTACATCCTATTCTTATGCAGGCCAGTGCTGTGTGTGGGGTAATTTAAGGTGGTTCTGACAAGTGTCGTCGGCATCTTCATATCCGGTCACATGGGCGGCAAGCCACTCCCATTGGGTCACATGGGCAGCAAGCCACTCCCATCCGGTCACATGGGCAGCAAGCCACTCCCACAAGGAGGCCACACCCACAGAGTAGGTTCGAACAATTTTTGAAACTCACCACTGCTTCAACAATAAGGCAACTTTAAAGTTCAAAACTGCTTTTTGTACCAGCAGAATAGCAGATAGCAGCCCAGTTACTGTGGTACTTGATACAATTATATATCTTTTACACAGCTGAGGCTCTCAAAGGACAATGCATTTAAAAAAAAACAGAATGGCAGCTCTCTTCCCCCTGCCCGTTTTGAAACGATTGGCTTGTTCCTATGTTGCTATGGCTGTCCTTAAGAGAAGACAGAAGGAAAACAGTTTTTGTAGGGAGAAGGCTCAACCAAAAAATTTATTTGGTGAAAACCACACAATCCGTCAATGGCACAGTGGAACTTTTGTAAAAGAAAGGTGTTTTGCTTTTTTTAAAGATAAAAATCTATGGGATGCAACACCATCTCTTTCCGGCACTTTTGACAAGCTATCCGCAAAGCCGGGGGCGTTGGGGAAATATCAGCGCCTGGCCTTCTTGTCAGCAGCTATTTTTGGTAGGCTGGTGTGGGATTTTCTAGTAAACTGGATATTATCCAGGCGTTTTTTGTTTTTTTTAAAAACAAATGTGAATCACTTTTAATAGAGGCAGGTGACTCATCCAACGCTTAGAATAACAGAGAGGGAGAGAGAGATTAAGCAGCGCCTATAACTGCACCAAAATTACCCTCCTCTACATCCATCAAAAAGCAGAGGAAGACAATTAATCTTTCTGGAGCTCCATTTGTGGCAACGGCTGAGTCAAATCTCTGCAGAGCCCTTTTAGAACACAAAGGATTAGCCGTTTTGTCAAATGTGAAGGAGAATAATCAGACATGTAAATCTACTGCAGTTAATGATGTTTTAATATAAAGTGGGGAACAGAAGTGTGAAGCACCCAAAATATATGACTGCCTAGAATAGGGAGAAAATATTAAGTAAAAATATTAAGTAAAAAAAAAAGCAAAGGAAATGTACCTAAGTCCTCAACTTCAAAGATGGGTAGAATAGCAGTGCAGATTTCTACTTCGTATGTTAATATCCTGCCATTTTCCCAGAGGCTTAAGTTGTTCTATCTTTTTTCCCCCCTTTTCCTTTCATTGTTTTATCCCTGGGGCCACCTTATGGAACCATCTGCATGAGAGATAGAGATTGGTTAGTGTTCTGTCCCCCCTTCACAGCTCTTAACAAATGGCAAGACGAATAAACTTAAAAGGAACTTTCTTTATCAGTTCTCAGTTCAAACTGGCTTCGAGCCCCAAAATAACATAAATACAGTCTCTAACGAGATAACAGAATACAAAACAACTCTTACAAGCAATGCACTTCTCCAAGTGTAGTCTTGAATCAGGGTTACAAGAAACACAAAGCACCTATCCAAGTGTATCTTCCATAAAGCACGATTGATGATCAAGCAATGTTGTACCAAACAAGGAACGCACGAAGGAACGTTGACTCCTGCAACTAGGGCGTGGCAGCATCCGTCCTTTTATCTCCAAAACCCCACTAACGAGCCCCAGCTGCATCGTTAATCTTGCATTCCGAAAAGACTCACAGAAGACTGCTGCTGAGTCACAACAGGTTAGGAAACAATTTTTCATTTAAACAATTTTTCATTCCTAAACAGGGATTAAACCTGGACCTTCACTATCAAAGGGTGACATGTTAAAAGACAATATATTGTGCAAGTAAAACCGAGGGCTCAGGTTGCTTCTTTTTAGCAGAAGAGAATGAACACATTAGGTCAGTGTTTCTCAACCTTGGCAACTTGAAGATGTCTGGAGTTGAAGTCCAGACATCTTCAAGTTGCCAAGGTTGAGAAACACTGCATTAGGTGGAAATGGGAATCTACTTTGGTTTATTTTCCCTCTTTTTAAAATCTCTTTCTGAGTACAATAAAATGGCAGGACCAAGCGGCTTCGATTTGGTTTGCCACACAGGTTAAGCTGACATGTGGTTTTTAATTTGATTCTGGTTAATAATATTGTAGTAACCTAATTACTGTGGTTTATAGTCAGAGTTTAGGTCTATTATGTGAATCTAACCAACTGTAATTTAATCAATTACCCTGGGTAAAGTGGTGCTTTAATAGTGCATAGAATTGGTGCTGTCCTTCAGCTTCACAGTCCTTTGAAAATGAGCTCAGAGAAAAGCTTCTTATTCCTTCTTTTACTGTAAAGTCTCCAAAAATAACACTTAAGATACTTTTCCCAGTTATATGTTAGGGTCATGCTTGGAAGCCACACTTTAAATGCCATCATCTCCCAGCCAGCAATAGCAGTCAAAGCCCAAAATAAATACATTTTAAGCTAGGGGGGGAAAAGTGGGTTTTCACCTGGCTTCACAAAGAATCAAGAGATATTGAGGGTTAGACAACATGGACTTTGTAGTATGGTTATATTTGATAAGCAGTGTGGGTTTTCTCCTATTTGACTTATTTTTGTCTCTTTTAAATGTAATGTTAATAGTTTATCAAAACATCATAGAATGGAATGTAGAAAACATTTTACTCAGTTACTACTGATGGACTGATTGATACAATATTCCCAAATTGCAAGAAAAACTATCTTTGCTCTCCAGACTAGGAGTCTTTGTTTTCTGATTTGAGAACTTTTCAATGTTAATTGACATCCAGTTTGCCTCTTCATGATAATCCCATGACATTTTCTTTCTCATTAACATTCCAAATTCTCCATTCACCGTTCTTGGGAAGTTGATTTAAATGATCCTGCTAAGCATGTTATGGGTTAGCATCAGTGGTGGGTTCCTACCGGTTCCCTAGTTGACGCTGTCGGCGGCGCCATCTTGATTTTCAGTTCTACACATGCACAGAATAATTTTAATTGAGCCGAGCATGCGCGCACAGCGCACATTCAGTGAGCACATGAGAGAACCAGCAGTGGTGCTGGCCGCAACCTACCCCTAGTTAGCATGCTCCCTAGATGGCTTAAATTGTCCTATGCAATGAGAGAAAACCTTCCAAACCCATTCCAATGTTTGAATTGTATACGTGCTCTACATGGGGCAGCCCTTGAAGAGCATTCGGAGACTTCAGCTTGTCCAGAATGCAGCCACGCGAGCGATCGTGGGTGCACCTCGGTTCACCCACGTAACACCTATCCTCCGCAAGCTGCACTGGCTGCCTATTGGTCTCCGGATACGCTTCAAGGCGCTAGTCGTCACTTATAAAGCCCTACATGGTATTGGACCTGGGTACTTGAGAGACCGTCTGCTGCCAATTACCTCCACCAGACCGATTAGATCCCACAGACTAGGCCTCCTCCGAATTCCATCCGCTGGCCAGTGTCGACTGGCGACTACCCGGAGGAGAGCCTTCTTTGTGGCTGCTCCGACCCTCTGGAACGAACTCCCCGTGGAGATTCGCACCCTCACCACCCTCCAGGCCTTCCACAAAGCCCTTAAAACCTGGCTGTTCCGACAGGCCTGGGGCTAAAGAACCGTTGCCCCCGCCTCGAATGGTATGATTGTTGTGTGTTTTTAAATCATGTATTGTTTTTGTGTTGTTGTTAATTTGTCTGTATCCCCCCCTTTCCTGGTTTGAGTTGTGAGCCGCCCTGAGTCCCCCTTCGGGGGAAAAGGGCAGCATATAAATGAAATAAACATTCAAACATTCAACATTCATTGTATATACAATTATCTCTTCCTTTCCTAAGGGTCTTCCATCTTGTACTTGTGGGACACCTACCCTTTACTTATTCATGAATAAAATATATTTATCTACTTTTTCGGCTATTTTTGCCATGGACATCCCAGGCTAAAGAACCTAGCCATGATTTATGGCCAACAGTATCAACAAGTGCATGTTTATTTTTATTTACTGGCTTTTTCAGTCAACATAGGTCAAGGAGGATTTACTCACTAAAATGCCGAGAAAAAACAGCAGAAAAACCATAGCAGATTGGCTAGCAAATCCAGCTGACGAACTGCAATACCGTTTACCTAATTAATCCAATACATTTCTAACTGTTTGAGATTGCTTATATCTAGAATAAGCAATCTATAGCTGTAGCTTCTTTGTGAAGCTGGTATACTGGAGGCAAATGAATAGGTACAGGGAAAGAGGAACCAAGAAGATAAATCTTATTTTCATTTAGTATAGCAATAGCAATAGCAGTTAGACTTATATACCGCTTCATAGGGCTTTCAGCCCTCTCTAAGCGGTTTACAGAGTCAGCATATTGCCCCCACAGTCTGGGTCCTCATTTCACCCACCTCGGAAGGATGGAAGGCTGAGTCAACCTTGAGCCGGTGAGATTAGAACCGCTGAACTGCAGATAGCAGTCAGCTGAAGTGGCCTGCAGTGCTGCACTCTACCCACTGCGCCACCTCGGCTCTGACGGCTATTGACCCCTGGTTACACCTTATAAACAAGATCAGGCCAATGGCTTCTAGTACTGCATATTATAAAGGAAATGAGTCAACATTTTTAATCTCAAACATCCTGAATAAAGGAGAATCAATGTGCAAATATTTCTCTCCAAGCAACGCTTTGGAAAGTTAATATGGTCATGTTTACAATGTTTTATTTACTACAAGAGGACAAACAACTGCAGATAGCAAATCATATACAATTATGGCAAGAAAAGAGACGAAACCCCCCCCCCCCCATGCACACAATATGCACCATAATGCAAATTATTACAGAACATGACTTTTTCCCAGGCTGCCTCCTTAAACATGCACAAATATATAATTAGTTTTACAAGTTCCAGTGTTTAAGCATGACAGAATATCAGTCACAGAATTTACCTTCCAAAGTTTAAGTTTGCTGTGTTAAACTTTCCACTCATTATGGATACTGCAATTATGAGATCCCCCAAGCAGGAGGGTGGGGGGGGGGGAGCTGAATAAGATTGCTGTAAGGTGAGCAGGAAGAAATCAAAAGTTCTAGTAGCACCATTTCAGACTAATAAATGTTATTAAAAGACATAAGCTTTCAGTTCAGTGTAACTCATAAAAACTTATGCCAGTTATTAACATCCCTCAACCCCAAAAGGTGGTACCAGACTCCTCCTGAATTGTGCAGAAGAATCAATGCAGAGGTGGGTTCCTACCAGTTTGCACCTATTCGGTAGAACCGGTTCGTCAAATCTATCGAACCGGTTAGAAGAGGTCCCACCAGTGGACCCGGAAAGCAGGCCACACCTACAGAAGAGGTTCCGAAATTTTTTGAAACCCACCACTGGTCCTTGGATATGATTATTCTACACTATCATGCTCCTATTTATAAAACTCAGTGCCTCTGTGAAAGGTAAGGATGACTACTGCGTTTGTGGTGCAATCAGAACATTGCGTGTGTTGAAGTGGTTTTAACGCAAACCAAAGATGCCTTTTAAAAAACAAGTTTACATCCTATTCTTATGCATGCCGGTGCTGTGTGTGTTAATTTAAGGTGGTTCTGACAAGTGTCGTCGGCATCTTCATATCCGGTCACATGGGTGGCAAGCCACTCCCATCCGGTCACATGGGCAGCAAGCCACTCCCACAAAGGAGGCCACACCCACAGAGCAGGTTCGAACAATTTTTGAAACCCACCACTGAATCAATGGAAGGCTCACGCAAATGTGAGCAGTGAAACAAATGCGAGCAAGTTAAACCAAATAAGAATGTGCAATGTTTCTTAAATATTTAATGTATTTGTGGATACAACTATAAGGAACGTTTGTGGTAAGTCAGATGTATGTTGGTTGGGAACGCTAATATAGGTGTACTTGTTTATACAAATACTGCCACATTATTGGAAGAAAACCAAATTAATTTCCAGCAAATAACAGATGGTTGTGGTACGATGCAACAATGAGCATGAAACAGAAAGTGAATGTATCCAAGACCAAAAGAGTTGTGAAAGTGAAAATAGAATGCAAATATTTATAAATGGCAAGAAAATCAAAATAGAAATGCAAATACTAGCAGAAAGGTTGTAGACAGTATCTTGTCTGAGGATCGCTTCCATGTAAGAGTAGCATTCTGCCCACTGCCTTTTTAAGGTTCACCAACAAATGCATGCTTGACAAAATCGCACTGACGAAACCGCGGCGAGAAAACTGCGAGGTCAAAATTGCGCCGACGAATGCGCGGAGAAGCGTGCCGACAAAGCGCGCTGACAAAAACGCACCTTCAACAAACAACTAATAACAACCTAATAACCCCAATCCTAACCCTAATCCTAACCCTAAACCTAACCCTAATCCTAACCCTAAATCTAACCCTTAACCTAACCCTAACCCTTACTTTAACTTAAATCACAGTTTTGTGGGCATGGTTTTGTCAGTGCGTTGTTGTGGGTGCGTTTATGACATCGTGGTGTTCTCACCGCAGTTTTGACGGCACGCTTTTGTCGGGTCACGCCTTTTTAAAATGGAATAAGAGTCGGAGATGTGGAAAACATTAAGTCTTTTTATCAGGTCTGGTGGACCTTCAAAAGACCCAGAAAATGTTGGGTTCAAAATTTGATATTCACTGTATGATAAAATGGGCACAAAATTTTGAAGAACCAATAATGTTGGATACATGGGAAAAGATATGGGTAAGAAATGTAAAATTCACGCAAGCCCAAAACCTGAGAGAGAACTTCTACAAGATGTTTTATAGATGGCACTTAGATCCTAAAAAAAATGGCTTGTATGTATCCGAATCTACAACCTAAATGCTGGAGATGTGAATGTGTTGATGCTATGTATTACCATATGTGGTGGACTTGCAAAAAGGTTAACACATTTCGGATAAAAATATGGTGGATTATGCAAAATATTTTTTTAAAAAGGATAAAGTTTACCCCTCAGTTATTCTTGTTAGGTATAACTACTGATTGTACTGTTATAGAGACTAATTTGATTTTGAACCTGACAACGGCAGCAAGACCGCTGGTGGCGCAATACTGGAAGAAGGAAGATTTGCCTACAATTCAAGAATGCACATTAAAAGTCACAAACTTAGCAGAGATGGCTAAAATATCAGCATATCTCAAGGACCACTCCAATGAGAGATATAAACTGGAGTGGAGAAGATGGATCGATTATATTCAAAATAAATATGGGACTAAGAAATTCCAGATAGCTTATGATTGAAGAAGTAAGGAATGATATAATTTGTTTAGAGTTAGCTAAATGAAAAAGGAGTTAAAGTACAAGTGAAGGATGATGCCAAAGTTTGTTTTTTTTTAGTTTACCTTAGAATATGATTGTTAAAGATGGATACCCTGTATTTGCTCTGGGAAGTCGGGGGGAGGAGGGGGGGAGATGGGTTTGGGTGGGGAGGGAGGGGGAGGTGACATAAATATTTGTAAAAGCTTTTTAAATTTTAAATAAAAAAGAGGTAAAAAAAATTGATATTCAAATACATACAGTGATGCAAAGAATTTTGAAGATTAGCACTCAATTGAAACTAAAACTCTTCTTTTGGGGTCTAATGGATAGACAATTAGAAGAGAGTTATATTTTTATATATGATGACTGTTGCAAGACTATTATGTACACAAAGATGTTGAAAGATTGTAAATACCCACCATGGAAAATTGGTAGATGAAGATGACAGAATTAGCAAAGATGGCAAGGTTGACTTATTTGATTAGACAAAGGACAATAACTATACAGGTTGTCTTCGACCTACGACCACAATTGAGCCCAAAATTTATGTTGCTAAGTGAGACATTTGTTAAATGAATCTTGCTCTCTTTTACGACCTTTCTTGCCAAAGTTGTTAAATGAATCGCAGCAGTTGTTAAATTAATCTAGCTGCCCAATGACTTTGCTTGTCAGAAGGTCGCAAAAGGTGATCCCATGACCCTGGGACAGAGCAACCCTCATAAATATGAGTCCCTTGCGAAGCATCTGAATTTTGATCATGCAACCATAAAGATGCTCATTGGTTGTAAGTGTGAAAAATGGTAAGTTTTTTTCAGAGCTACGGTAACTTTGGTCACTAAATGAACTGCTGTTAAGTCGAGGAGTACCTTTATTAGTGACTGGAAACCCTTTATGGATTTTTTGCTGAAAAGAAGAAAAAAATGAACTTGTGATTTATGTGTTTGATGATTAGAAAGAATAGCAATAGCAATAGCAGTTAGACTTATATAGCGCTTCATAGGGCTTTCAGCCCTCTCTAAGCGGTTTACAGAGTCAGCATATCGCCCCCCCACAGTCTGGGTCCTCATTTCACCCACCTCGGAAGGATGGAAGGCTGAGTCAAGCTTGAGCCGGTGAGATTAAAACCGCTGAACTGCAGATAACAGTCAGCTGAAGTGGCTTGCAGTACTGCACCCTAACCACTGCGCCACCTCGGCTCTTTCATAGAATAGACTATGAAAAGAAGGAAATTATGTTGCAACCTTAGAGAAAAAAAGTACAATACATACAGTATGTCAGGGTTCCAAATAGCATCCAAAATTAAATCAGAGTCCAAGGCAAAGTATTGCTCAAAGTTCCAATTTATTAAGAGAGTCATGTTGGCACATTTGGAAAAACCCGAATCTGAAAGCTTCCCAGTTTTCCCCACCCAGTTGAAAGTTCATGATCTTGCCCCCACACCCACAAGTCCATCACATGGTCCAATCTCCCACTACCATACTGGCACTTCCACCCATCCAGTTCCAGTCAGGTGCAGAGGTGCAGAGACAAAGGATGACCTTGGCTTTCTAGAAAGAATGTTGTTATGGCTACATAGCATCTAACTCCATACCATTCTCCCCTCCCATTTTCCTACAATAGAAACGGAATAGCAGAATAATAGAAAGTATGGTAGGCCAAAGATCCAAAAAGAATATGGCGGCAGGCCTGACAAAAAACTTGTAACCACTTTAACCTGAGAGACCGCCTCCTACCGATTACCTCTCTCAGACCAATTAGATCGCACAGGTTGGGTCTCCTCCGGATTCCATCTGCCAGCCAATGTCAGCTGGCGACTCCCTGGGGGAGAGCCTTCTCTGTTGCAGCTCCGGCCCTCTGGAACGAGCTCCCTGTTGAGATCCGGACCCTTACTACCCTCCCGGCCTTCCGCAAAGCCACCAAGTCCTGGCTGTTCCAGCAGGCTGGGGGGAGCTGAGAAGCATTTACCTCCACGGAAATTGTGAATGTTGGTTTTGTTTTTAATATGTTGTCTTTGTCTCGTTTTCCCCCTTTCCCTTGTCTTTTGTGAGCCACCCGGAGTCCTCCGGGAGTGGGCGGCATACAAGACAAATAAATAAATAAATAAATAAATAAATAAATAAATAAATAAGATGATTGGAAATTATTTCTTCTTTATAATGTTTTATTTTCCAAATTACTCTTTCTATTTCTTTCTTTGCACTTTTTTCACTTACTTATTATATTTCTTTACTTTCCTTACCTCTCTCTTTAGGAATTTGTACTGCTTTTATTCTTTTAAAACACGCCTACTTTCATAAAAATGGGGATAGGGCAGTTAAGGAATATAAAAATCCGATTAAACAAATGAAGAAATAGAAGGATATGTTATAAAGCGAGTAGAGATAGACTCAAATGGTACCACAAATTAAACAGGTAATTAAGTGAAGAAATTGAGTGAAGAATAGTAGCAAAATGTGATACGGTAGAATCTATAAGGTCTAGAAAGAGGAAAATATCAAGTTTCTCAACAAAAAATGAACAGACCTCAATTGGTGCTGAACTAAGATTTGAACCCTAGGCCTGGTGTGTGTGTGTGTGTGTGTGTGTGTGTGAGTGTGTGTGTGTGTGTGTGTGTGTGTGTGTGTAGTGGTTTTTTCCCCACTATTAGTGAATTTTCTAGTATCTACAATAAGGTTTATCGAGAGTTCTGTTTCTGTTCTTCCGGCTGCTAGATTAAAAATTGGTCTGGATAAAGTCTGACAGAGAGAATGAACTGAGGGCTGATCTTCAAAAACAAGTTCAAGAGGGAAGGGTGAAAACAAAGAAATCGTGATTAGATAGATTTGATGAAATCCTGAAAGACAGCAAGGTGAAGTTTAAGGAACAGAATGCATTGTATGAAACAGCACAGGGACATAACAAGCAAAAATCGCTTGTTATCTCTAGGAAAGTTGTGGAGAGATGTAGTGCTGGTATAAACTAGCAGTAGTTATATTACCTTATCTGTTCTGAGCCCCCTTCTTCGCTCATTAACAGACGACAGTCAGACAGACTTAAAAGGAAAGAACTTTATCAGTCTCGGCTCATGCTGGCTGCGAGCCCAAAAATAAACATAAATAAAGACTCTGACAAAAAGGTTTTACAGAAAGAAAGCAAATCACTTCTCCAAGTGTCTCTTGAATCAAGGTTACAGAAAGCAAATCACTTATCCAAGTGCCTCTCACAAACAAACCACGACCGATGAACCACGAACAAATGAATGAACGTTGACTTCTGCAACCAGGGCGTGTCACCATCAGTCCTTTTATCTCCAGAAGACCACACTAACGAGCCCCAGCTGCATTGTTATTCCTGCATCCCGACTCAACTCACAGCAAACTTCTGCTGAGTCACAACACTTATCTATCCTGTTTCCCTGAAAATAAGACTTCCCCGGATAATAAACCCAATTGGGCTCTTGAGTGCATGCACTAAAATAAGCCCTCCCCTGAAAATAAGCCCTCCCCGAAAATATTGCAACATAGTAACAGCCTTGAGGTGACCACGCTCGCTGCCTCCTGCTCCTCAAAAATAATAAGACCTCCCCGAAAATAAGGCCAAGTGCTTATTTTGGGGGTCAAAAGAAAATAAGACCCTGTCTTATTTTCAGGGAAACACAGTATCTATTTGTTCAATTTGTATGGCCACATTTTCAACAAGTGACTTTTTCTTATCTTGTGCCTCTAATTTCTTTGACTTACTCATACTACAGTATTTCTTAATTCTCTACGGCAGTGCTTATCAACCTCGGTGGGTTTTGTGCTGGTTGGGGAGTTCTGGGAGATGAAATTCATGCATCTTCAAGCTGCCAATGCAGTGGTGGGTTTCCATTTTTCCTTCTACTGGTGCACGCACATGCGCAGAAGTGTCCCCTGCGGGTAGGTGGAGCCTTCCACTGCTGCTACTACCAGTTCACCCAATCCGGGCCGAACGGGCAGAAACCCACCTCTGCTGCCAAGAGTAAAAAACACTGCTGTACAGAACATTGCTTACCCTAAAAAGGAATAGTATAATGGGTATGCATGTTAAGTGGTAATGCTGATCTCCGTCATGTTAGCAACAGCAATAGCAGTTAGACTTATATACCGCTTCATAGGTCTTTCAGCCCTCTCTAAGCAGTTTACAGAGTCAGCATATCACCCCCACAGTCTGGGTCCTCATTTCACCCACCTCGGAAGGATGGAAGGCTGAGTCAACCTTGAGCCGGTGAGATTAGAACTGCTGATCTGCAGATAACAGTCAGCTGAAGTGGCCTGCAGTACTGCACCCTAACCACTGCGCCACCTCGGCTCTATGTTCTGAGTAGAGAGAGGCATACTTGCAAATAAAACATCCAACTGTGGAAGATCCATCGTTTAACCTTCTACCAATGCCTCTCAAAGTCCATAGAAATTCAGATTGTTCTTGGAATCGAAATTTTGCTTTGCAGCCTGTGGATTTCCAAATACATACTGTACATTCGTAAGTGGCATGTATGCTTCTTGCACTGCACTCCAAAAGTACTGCTCCTGGAAAGCTAAATTGAGTCAACTGAAACATGCTTGCTCCATACTTGTTGTTCATATGGAATGAAAATATGAAGACGATTTAGCCTTCCATAAATTAGAATGGCTTGGTCCCACAATATGTACTGAACACTCACTTCATTTCTGCTGCTCTCCTTTGAACTCTCATCTGCCTTTTCTTGACAGATGTTTTTTTTGGCCACACTGTCATTATTAATGAGATTTCTAGAATGCAATTTCCTTTCCCTGATTCAGACTCAACATTTAATAAGTTCCTTATTACTCTAAATGTCAATGATTAGAGATAGCACATTAACCCAAGACAGGATTGTCATGTTGTGCTACATTTTAAAACTATTTTCTTCAATTAGTGGATAGAATTTCCTAACTGAGGATTAAATAATTGCTTCTCAATTCGACAAGCTTCCATGGAGTGAGGCAGTACTAACCAACTTTGTTAAGCAAGAGCCTTGGATTGACAAAGATTTTCGGTATAAATAAATATTTATTTTAAGTATTTAAACAAAGCCAAAATTAGTGAATTGATTTCTGGTTTAAAAAGAAAAAAAAATATGATGCTAATGTATACTATGAGGCACAAATAGGGTTTATTTTAATATAAATATGCCTGTTTATTGCATTGTTTATTGCTTTTCCTGGATTTGCTCAATATCCAAATATTGTTCAGAGTCTTACTGATGTAGGCTATTATACAATAAAAAGACACTTGTCTTAGCTGAGGTTCCTGTATACTGTATTCCAGAGGTGGGTTCCTACCAGTTCGCACCAGTTCGGTAGAACCGGTTCGTCAAATCTACCGAACCGGTTAGAAGAGGTTCCACCAGTGGACCCGGAAAGCAGGCCACACCTACAGAAGAGCTTCCAAAATTTTTTGAAACCCACCACTGCCACACACACACACAGACTGATACAGAGAGAGAAAGAGAAAGAAAGAAAGAGTGAGAGATGAAAGAAAAAAAGGAAAAAGGGACAGAGACAAAATGAAGGAAGGAGAGAAAGAAAGAAAGAGAGAAAGAGAGAAAGAAAGAAAGAAAGAAAGAAAGAAAGAAAGAAAGAAAGAAAGAAAGAAAGAAAGAAAGAAAGAAAGAAAACACATGGGCGGCAAGCCACTCCCACCAGGTCTCATGGTCAGCAAGCCACTCCCATAAAGGAGGCCACACCCACAGAGTAGGTTTGAAAAAAATTTGAAACCCACCACTGCTGTATTCCATGTACATTTTATTGAGGTGCCAGGGGCTTAATACTTCAGAAGTTAGGTACTTCTTTGTGGTGGCACTAATAACTTTTAACGTCTTCCCAAAGGAAACTTAGAAGAGGAAGCCTGACACTGTTACATCATGAATCCTTTTGTTTTAAATTTTATTTTGGAGGAAAAAATGTTTATGGCTGATTAAATACTCCTTGCAGAGTTTTTGCATGAAACAGAAAAAAATGCAGTTATGATTTGTGATTTTATGATTAGAAAAAAGCTTGAATAATAAAAAAGGGGATATTTCCTTTTTCTAGTCTTAGAACAAGAGATAATTTTGTAATTGTACTTATATTTGCTGCAAAGGAAATTCAAAGCTCTGCTTCCCCTCCCCTCTCCCCTTCCACCTCCACGTCCATCTCCCCTTCCCTCTTGAACAGGGACGGGCAGTCAGAGGAGGCAGAGCCTTACCACTGTCATCATGAAAAGAAAAAAAAAATGTAAAAGGAGAAAGGCAAGAGCTGAGGTCAGGCTGAGCTAGTTGCTGCCAGAGTCACCGTGGATGACTCTGCTTAGTGCTTAACTGTTTAAAAAAGCCTCTAAAAAGCGCCCTCTGCAGGAGGAGGCAGGAGAACGACATGCCTCATCTAGTCTGTCTGACTTTAGGCGTTTTGTTATCACTCGAGCAGAGTTAAGCAAGGGTTAAAAGCCAAAAAAATCCTGATGTAAATGAGGCACATCCTGCCTCCTCCTGTAGGGGGCACTTTTTAGAGGCTTTTTTAAACAGTTAAGCAGAGTCATCCACTGTGACTCTGGCAGCAACTAGCTCAGCCTGACCTCAGCTCTTGCCTTTTTCCTTTTACATTTTTTTCTTTTCATGATGGCAGGCAAGAGCTGAGTTGAAATCCTCTCTGAAACAGCTGGAAAAGGTACGTGTGGGTTGGAGGGAAGGGGAGGAATTCAAACTTCATCCTCCTGGTGCGGGGCTTTGGGCAAAGGCTGGAGGGAAGTGCTCTCCCTCCCCAAGTGTACTTTGATTGCAGGCAGAGCCACGTTGTCTTTTCAAACCTGTAATCAGTGAAGCTGGGCTGGATCCTTCCGGGGCTGGGGGAAAGTGTGTGTGCTCCAGTATGGCTCTTCGACTGGCTTCCTGCCTCCTCCTGTGGTCTCCCTGACTCCCTCCAATCCAACTTTTTGTGTGTGTGTGTATGTGTATGTTTGAGAGGGGGGGAGGGAGGGAGAGAGGGAAGGGAGAAGAAAAAGAAAGAAGGAAACTTATATAGCAAAGGAGAAAAACAAATGATGTCACTTTAAATCGGAAGTGAGCATGCCTGGCTGTGGAATTCTGGGAGTTGAAGTCCACAAGTCTAAAAAAATTGCTGCCTCACCAGCCATAAACCTCACCGCACGTCACTGCTCTTGAGACTAGCTGCTTTTGTCTGTTTCTGGCAGAGTCACATGATTTCCCACTTAGCAACTGTTCTGCTTAGTGGCAGTGTTGCCAGTTCCAGTTAGGGTCATTAAGCAAGGCCTACAGTAATAGTTCATATCATATCACCATATATCATATCATATCACATCATATCCTACCCATAGAGAAATAACCTAGGAATAGTTCTAATATCCGAGTAAACTCAAGATTTTTGTACTGCAGTATTGCATTTGGAGTAGCATTTGATGACTTCTAAGCTGAGAAAATAATGCCGGACTGAAAATGTAGAATGACTTCACAGATAGTAACTTCTTATTCTTAAGCAATTGCACCATTTTGCTAGCCTCTACACATAATTCCGAGCACTAGTATTTCAGCTTAAATTGATTAATTGATTATGTGCCATCAAGTCATTGTTGACTTCCAGAGCCTCCTCTAGAGAGTTAGGTCTTCGCACAATGTGTCTGAAGTAGGAAAATTTGAGTCTTGCCCTTTGTGCCTCAAGTGAGTTGATTCATTTGATGATACATTTGTTTGTCCGTGGTATTCTCAAGAGTCTTCACCAACACCCAAGTTCAAAAATATCAATACTATTACGTGTTTTTCACATTTCTAACCCACCTATCTCCTTCAAAGAGGGACTCTTGAGTGTTGTACTATAAAATGTTACTATAAAATGTTACGTTGCTTTTGGGTGTCTTCTGCAGGAAGCTTCAGTTAGTATTGAGCTCAATGGATTTTCTGTAATTAGATACTATTGATGCCATAGGAGTTTAATAAACTGAAGGGGTACTTCAGAATGTTTTAATTATATTATGACAGTTTTCACCTATCCTTAAAAAGAATACGTACGATACAAGCAACCTTGGAACCTCTCTTCATTTTGAATTTTAGAAGGGCACATTTCAAAAGACATGCTTTTTAAAATGGACAAACAATATATCTTCAACTTAGAAATCATGCTCATTTATTCCCTGTAAACTGAATTCCATACTGTTTGCTTGAATCAAGAGACTGTTATGCGTGGAACAAAATGACAAAGAGAAGCATTAATTGCTTAGCTGAATAAGGTCCTCAAATATCCCCTAAAGATGCTCATGTACCGGCTTCCCTCCTCCACTTGCACCAAGCTTGCAATAAAATAAGAATTAAATTTATTGGATGGTTATTCAATTACTTAATCATTGGGGCAGCCTTTGAATGTAGCTTCTCCATTGTGCCTCAGAATTTCAATCACTAACAAATACGTTTGCCATACGGTCCAGATCTGGATTAATGCCATATTGTAACATCTGTTATAAAAAAAAAATTGATAGATGCAGAACACAGAAGATTTTGCAACTCCAAAAAGGCAACTCAGCTATACGCAGAGAATCACAGAAAAACCTGTCTTGGCACTTGCGTCAGTAAAGCAGATGGCTACTCAAATCCAAGCACCTCTGCAAATGCCAGGACTAAGATCAACATCTCCAACCTGGAAGTTTGGGTGTCAGCACCTCTTCATTGAGTAATTAGGGAAGAAGACCACGAGACTCCATTGGTAGAAATCAAGTGTACTTTTACTAATTATAAATGATTAGAAGCGTAGCAAAGCGAAGACTGATTATTTAGGCGCGAAAGCAAATGATATATAAAATAACCCATTTCCCACCCCTTGGCATCCCAGTTACAGTCCAATCATAATTCTCCCAAGTGTCAGGTGTGAGATAACTTCGAAAGGCATCACCAAGATGGAATGTCGGTGCCGTTAGCCTTGACGGGAACCTCCTCTGCATGCGTAGTCCGACAGGCAGCAGAACTCCAGAATCTTCCTCCAGCACAATTAGTAACCCCTCCCAAATACCATGCCCTCCCTCCCCGTTTCAATGGCAGCCGAAGCAGCAGCAAAGCAGAGGCTGACATTGGGAGCCACTAGAGAGGGGAAAACCCTTCCCAAACCACTCAGCTGACACTCATTAGTTATTCAAAGGAATCTTTTCATACATACGTAGATATCCATCATGCTATTCCCCTATGCGATATGCAACATTATGAAAAGTGTATGAGTACAATCTTTATTGTCATTGTACTTAAATGCAACGAAGTTGGTTAGACAATTGTAGAAAAAGAATAAAAAATAGGAAGCAATAGAAAAAAAGTATCTGTAGTTCAGGATTGAATTGTGGAGCCCTTGGTACTCTCCAAACTTGATTATTTATTTGCAGATGTTTCATTACCCACCTAGGTAGCATCACCAAAGAAGCACTTGATGATGTTACCTAGTTGGGTAATGAAACAACTCCAAATAGACCAGTGTTTCTCAACCTTGGCGACTTGAAGTCCTGTGGACTTCAACTCCCAGAATCCCCCAGCCAGCACAGGACTTCAAGTCGCCAAGGTTGAGAAACACTGAAATAGACAATCAAGCTCAGCAAACACCAAGTACTCCTCAAATAGGAAATGACATGAAATTAAACAAAGGGAATCAATTCATATACAGTAATTTCACTATACCTCACCATATTTTCTTATCCTGGCTAACAAGTGTTGCTTTCACCACATCTAGGTTTAGGTTTAGGTTTATTCGATTTATATGCCGCCCTTCTCCCAAGGACTCAGGGCGGCGTACAACATTAAAAGAAACACATAATACAAAAGTTAAAAAGAAATTAAATAGGGTGTCCCAAACCCAATTAAATCTATAAAGTACTTCCAACATTGCCTTCTATTTTTTAAGCTTTTCACGATTCTCTTTTTCAAGATCTTACCAACTCCATCCATCCACCACTTTTTAAGTTTTCTCTTTCCTTATCACTCCTTCCTTTTTTCTTTCAAATATTTGTTTTGCAATCTGATTATTCTTTGATTCTTTCTATATGAACAATCTTACTTTCAATGTACGTTTTTGTGCTGGTCACTCTTGTGTGCCACCCACATTCATTCAGCATCTATTCATTCCTGGCTGAATGTCTCTTTGCTTTACAGCATGCACAACTTAAGGGCCCTATTATCACTGCATTTCAACTTATTTTATGTTTCTCCCGATATACTCAAATTCCACTTCCACGAAACAATCCAGACAGAAGCATGCACTTATGCACAGCAACGTTTAAGTCCTTCAACAAGCATTCATTCCTTGAAATAGACCATAAACTATGCATTACCTTTCTACCACCATTATTCAATTACTCAATCCACTTTCTCATCTTCATTACATATTCTACCAAAGAACAAAGATTCATCTTCTTGCTTTCGTTTTTCCTTATTTATGTATAACACATCATTTACTTCCGTGTTAAGCACAACTAGCTTAGATACTGATATACTTAACTTTCCCAAACCATACTCTTAATTGCATCATATAACCTAATATTTGCTGTAAATCATTTGTATTCTCTAAAACATGGCATGCAAATGTACATAAGCATTTCCTCCCAGGCCTGCACACCTCTAATATCACAAGCATTTCTTACACATTTATACAATACATAAAAACAATGAAGGGAACATCTCACATCTCTATCTTTATCTTCTGCTCAAGTTGAACCATTCACTAAGCATCCCTTTATTTATATGCATGCTTTAATACACTATGCTTATGGCAGCACCCAATTTTCAATTCCATGTTTGCCAAAATCCAATCTATTAACTCACTTTCGGCAAATCATCAAACATAAATTTCACTCGTTCCCAATGACCTGCTAAAGGCCAAACACATTTTCTGTGATGATGTACTTGGCATAAAACTACACCGCATTTCTCAAATTTTGCTCATTATTCCTTGGTACATTTTTTGATCAAAATGCAGCCAAATATCTTCCCTCAAGCTAACCACTATAGTTTTGGCATTTACTCTTCTACCTTTCCCTTGTACACGGGATAAAGAACAGCATTCTTAAAATTGTTAAGATATCTGGAGTTTTCACACGTATTAAATGTTACTTGCTAGATAAATAGGTATTCAGTCCCCCCTCCTTCGCTCATTAACAGACGACAGGTAGACAAACTGAAAAGGAACTAATTTTATCAGTCCTCGGCTCAAACTGGCTGTGAGCCCAAAACAAACCTAAATAAAGTCTCGGCCTGAAGATAACAGAAAGCAAAACAAATCTCTCTTGTGGCAAAACCAGGTGTACAAAAAGAAAGCAAAGCACTTCTCCAAGTGTCTCTTCGAATCAGGGTTACAGAAAGCAAATCACTTCTCCAAGTGTCTCTCACAAATAAACCATGACCGAGGATCAATGAGTGTGGGTGTGGCACCATCCGTCACCTTAAATTACCTCACACACAGCACTGGCCTGCATAAGAATAGGATGTCAACTTGTTTTTTAAAAGACATCTTTGGTTTGCGTTAAAACCACTTCAACACACACAATGTTCTGCTTGCACCACAAACGCAGTCGTCATCCTTACCTTCACAGAGGCACTGAGTTTTATAAATATGAGCATGATAGTGTAGAATAATCATATCCAAGGACCAGTGGTGGGTTTCAAAATGTTTTGGAACCGCTTCTGTAGGTGTGGCCTGCTTTCCGGGTCCACTGGTGGAACCTCTTCTAACCGGTTCGATAGATTTGACGAACCGGTTCTATCGAATAGGTGCGAACTGGTAGGAACCCACCTCTGAAGTACATAGAGTGCACTGGCATATACTCAGAATATATTCACATTGATTGTTAAATGTCACATCTATTCCTCCTCTGAGATTGCGTGTGCCTTATACTGGACGTTTAAGGAATACTCCATGACCTGTCAATCAAAATCAAACTAGTCAACATGTTTGCAAATATGTTATAATTCCATCAGTATAACTAACCGCACCCACTAATCTTTAGGTATGATGCCATATTAAGCCCCTTCCTTTTTCCGGTTTACATGGAATCAGATATTTGCAATAACATTACACAAAATTGATTAGTAATCATTAGCATATAAATCTTTCTCAAGTTTGAGAATGCTTATCATGAAGGACAGTTCAAAAGAAGATATATTTGAGCTTCATTTTTTCCCCATTCAGAGCTTACAGGGGTTTTCTCAGATTCTTTTTTCCTCAAAAAAATGATGAGATATCAGGTTAGCACTATGGGAAGCTATTTTGCCAGTTATAATTGCTAAAAAGTGAGTTTCATTTGCAATTCCTGGTCCTGTTGTAAGATGATAAGAAAAAAGCAAGCAGAACTTAATCATGATCACTGGAGGGGGCCCTTTTAGGAGGAAGATTAGGAGAAAAACATTTCCCCAAGCAACTGCTTCATAGAACAGTTATTTAAAGAAAAGGAAAAAAAGACCACCACCAACTTCTGATGACGCCTCCATAAAAAAAATGCTACTATATTTATGAATAAATTAGTCAGCTGCATCTTATCAAGAATGGCAAACATAAATAGATCCTACCTTCCCCTTTACACCATTATTAAAAAATAAACACTCACTGACTTGAATAATTTTTAAAAGAAATATATCTAAACGAAGTGAAAAGTATAGAGTACAATTTCCTCAATAATACAAACTCAGGAAAATTAATTTCCTCACATTCACAGACTTCGTTTCTAACTCTTTGCCAGCACAATCTGGGAAATTACATGCAGGCAAAACTTCCTAAAATATTAGAAGTCAACACTCACGCCCTTGTGACCTCAAGACTGGATTATTGTAACACGCTCTACATGGGGCTGCCCTTGAAGAGTGTTCGAAGACTTCAGTTAGTCCAGAATGCAGCCACGCGAGCGATTGTGGGTGCACCTAGGTACACCCACGTCACACCTATCTTCTGCGAGCTGCACTGGCTACCCATTAGACTCCGGACCCGCTTCAAGGTGCTGGTCGCTACCTATAAAGCCCTACATGGCATCGGACCTTGGTACCTGAGAGACCGCCTCCTGCCAATCACCTCTCTCAGACCGATAAGATCTCACAGGTTAGGCCTCCTCCGGATTCCATCCGCCAGCCAATGTCGGCTGGCGACTCCCCTTCTCTGTTGCAGTTCCAGCCCTCTGGAATGACCTCCCCGTGGAGATCCGGACCCTTACTACCCTCCTGGCCTTCCGCAAAGCCACCAAGTCCTGGCTGCTCCAGCAGGCCGGGGGGCTTGTGAAATACCCGCCCCACGGAAATTGTGAATGTTGCACCTTTTAAAAAAAATGCTGTCTTGTCTATTTATCCCCTTTCCCTTGTCTGTTGTGAGCCGCCTGGAGTCCTCCGGGAGTGGGCGGCATACAAGACAAATAAAATGAAATGAATGAATGAATGAGTAACACATCAGCAGCAATGCTGAGATATTTGATGCTGATAAGATGCAAAAAACAACAACAACACACAACCTGTGTTCTCTTATTGTCAAATGTTTGTCAGACAAAGGCAATGTCATTTGTATGAGACAAATGAACAGCTATTTATTGTGACCCATAGAAGCTTGGGGCAATGAGGAGCAGCTGCCTCTCCCTTCTCTCCTGCCAGTCTGCCAGGAAATCATCTTCCACAACTCAGTTTTCTCCAGATGTGATTTCTTCCCATAATGCCAGTATGCATGCTTCTTCTGTGCAGAGCATGTATACCACTCATGAGAGACACTCCCAGCAAATATGTTTCATGCCACTTCTAAAGGAATCTAAAGGAAATTACTGTATACCCATCTATAATGTCTAGGCTGGCTCCAAGAGCAGTTTAGAGACTGAGAAGAAAGGGGCTGTTCAATCTCATACCCTGATTTATATTTTGTTCCCTGACTGCAGCTCTTCAAAGGACTTTAGCAGAGGTCACCTACATATTCTTTGTTCCCACTCCTCTTTTAAAATGAGAAAGGCCAGGGACTGAACCAGTGACTTTCTTCTCTGTGTAGAACAGAGGTGGGTTCCTACCAGTTCGCACCTATTCGGTAGAACCGATTCGTCAAATCTACCGAACCGGTTAGAAGAGGTTCCACCAGTGGACCCGGAAAGCAGGCCACACCTACAGAAGAGGTTCCAAAACATTTGAAACCCACCACTGGTCCTTGGATATGATTATTCTACACTATCATGCTCCTATTTATAAAACTCAGTGCCTCTGTGAAAGGTAAGGATGACTACTGCGTTTGTGGTACAATCAGAACATTGCGTGTGTTGAAGTTGTTTTAACGCAAACCAAAGATGCCTTTTAAAAAACAAGTTTACATCATATTCTTATGCACGCCAGTGCTGTGTGTGGGGTAATTTAAGGTGGTTTGACAAGTGTCGTCGGCATTTTCATATCCGGTTCACATGGGCAGCAAGCCACTCCCATCTGGTCACATGGGCAGCAAGCCACTCCCACAAAGGAGGGCCCACCCACAGAGTAGGTTCAAACAATTTTTGAAACCCACCACTGGTGTAGAATATCTGCTTAAGTCCAAATTGGGTCCCTTCCCCTTTTAGAAGCAACTTTATGCAGCCGGATTATTATTTTTTTAAATGCCTGCAAGGTTGTAGAAATAGAAAAAAAAATTAGAATTCCTCCTAGAGAAGTACATTCATGCATTAGGCATAGAATTTCACACCATTCTATATAAGGATAGCTGAAACTAACTGCGGTTTCCAGAACTTCAATAAAGTCTGATTGATGTAGATGCAGAGTGAAATCATCACCAGCTCAAGGCACACATTTGAGCTGCAGAGTGTAAGCCACTAAGTGTGCAAGATCAGAATTCTCTGTTCCTCCTCATTTTTCAGTTCCAATGCAAAAAAAGCACATTTTTAATAAGGCATCTCTCAGTCAGTTTTAGCTGTCTCCCTGTCCTTATTTCCATTTACAGTTTGGGATAATACAGGTATTAGTCCTAAACTTACGATCATGATGAGCCCAAAATATTTGTTGCTAAGTGAGACATTTGTTAAGTGAATTAACATCCTTCAAGCAGTAGTGATGGTTAGATACTTTTTCCCCACAACATAATCTGAAAAAAAGTATCTGTAGATTCTTCATAAATTTGTGATTCCGAAACTAGATTCTGCATCATCTTCACACAGCAGACTGCGAACGGCTGCAGTTTTTTGTTCTTTTCAATGGTAATTATTGTTAGGGGGAAATTATATACAAAATGGAGTAAACCATGACTAATACTATGAAAGATATCATGTAAACAATGGGTTTTTTTTAAGCTATCTTGAAGCCTGTAATATTATATTTCTAAAGTATTACAGATGTCTGCAGCTACTGTAAGCATACATAGCACAATCTTCACAATGAAAGGCAGCTTTCCAAACACTGTGTAGCAGAAAGGACCAAGTAAAAGTTATCATTTACACAACAGCTCCCTCCCAATCTGAAATACTTTATTCCCCTCTCCCCCAAATCCGATGAACCTTATTTTCCAAAATCCTTATAATAGCCTCTAATCCACACGCTGTGAAATCACGATGCAGTTAAGTGCTACTAGCGGTCTGTAATCAGTTTCAAAAATATAGCAGTGGGAATGGATCAAGGGAACGGCTGAGTTCGATTTACAGTGTATATTCCAATATAAAAAAAGGCAGTGCCAAATATTGTTCAAACTACTAAATAGCTGCATTTATCTTACTAGTAAGAAAATGCCCAGAATTTTTTATAGACTTCAGTGGTATATATGGAATAAGACCGGCCAGATGTACATGGTGGATAGAAAAGACACAACAGCATCTGAGATTGTTAATTTCGTGACCTGACAAATGCGCACCCGACAATAGCGCGCTGACAAAACCGCGGCAATAAAACCGCAACATCGACAGCGCGCCCACAAGGTGCGCTGACAAAGAGAACCGACAGAAGCGAGATTACGGTTAAGGTAAGGGTTAGGGTAAGGGTAAGGGTTAGGGTTAGGGTTGGGTTTAGGTTTAGGTTTAGAGTTAGGTTCAGGGTTAGGTTTAGAGCACGCTTCTGTCGCGCTGTTGTCCGGTGCGCTTCTGTGCTCATTCGTCGGCGCGATTTCAAACTCGTGGTTTTCTCCCCCGCGGTTTCATTGGCGCACTTTTGTCGAGCGCGCATTTGTCAGTGAACCGTTAATTTACATGGTAATATGAAAATACATTTAACTGCACAAGATTCCATTCCAACTGTTGCTTCCTGGTCATCATACAAATTCTTCAATGGGCAAAGGGGATGCCAAAGTATAGGTAGCCCTCAACTTACAACCACAATTGGAACCGGAACTTCCATTGCTAAGTCATCACATGACTATGCTTGATTTTACTATCTTCTTTGTTGTGATCACTAAGTGAATTGGGGTTTCACCATTGACTTTGCTCGTCATAAATAGGCTGGGAAAGTTGCAAATGGCAATCTGTGACCCCAGGACACTCCAGTGGCAGGAAATGCCTGCCAGTTGCCAAGTGCCCAATTCGTTATCATGTTCCAGAAACTCTGCAATGCTCCTAAGAGTGAGGACTGCTTATAAACCATTTTTTTCAGTGCTGTCATAGCTTTGAACAGTGGCCAAACAAATGCTCATAAACCGAGGACTATCTTACATCCGTTTTTAAGAGCTATGCATAATTTATCATGATTTATCCAAATAAAAGCCTTAATATAATCAATAAGCAAAAGAACTTTTTGGAATGTCTTGTCTTCCATAATACGTTGGATGTTAGCAATGTGATTGCTCTTTCGGAATTCCCCCTTGCATATATGACAGTTCTCTGTTCTGACCCCCCTTCCTCGCTCGTTAACAAACGACAGTCAGACAGACTTAAAAGGAAATAACTTTATCAGTCCTTGGCTCACGCTGGCTGTGAGCCCAAAATAAACCTAGATAAAGTCTCTTTCAAACAAGGGTTACGCAGCAGAATGCAGAAACAAAACTCTTATAGCACCAAGTTTTCAAGAAGCAAATCACTTATCCAAGTGTCTCACAAACTTAAACAGGAACGGAACTGAATTCTCCATAAACGAACGACGACCCACAAACGAACGAGTGAACGTTGACTTCTGCAACCAGAGCGTGGCACCATCAGTCCTTTTATCTCCAGAAGACGACACTAACGAGCCCCAGCTGCATTGTTAGTCCTGCATCCCGACTCAACTCACAGCAAACTTCTGCTGAGTCACAACAGTTCTCATTTTTTGTCCTTTTGAAATCTAGATTGCAGAATTTTGAGCATTTTCTTACTAGCATGTGAAAGAAGTACACTCGTTCAATAGTCTGAGCACTCTTTAGAAATCTTTTCCCCCCCACTAGAATATAAATTGGTCTTTTCCAGTCCCCTGGGCAGACTACCATGTTTTCCAATCCTGTTGCAGACTGCAAATAGCACTTCAACTGCATCATCTTATTTATCAAATTTATATGGCCACCCATCTCACTAGAAGTCACCCTGAATGGAGTGCAGGGGAAAAAAAGTATGAAAACAATAATCACAACAGTCACATTAAGCAAAATATTAAGCAAACCCAAGAGATCAGCAAAGGATCCACCTTCAAGATGCCCCCAGTCCTCTCAAATACCAGGCCCAATGCCAAAGCCAAATCTTGAGGGACCTCTCAAAAATAAGGAGAGATGGAGCTTTTCAGAGCATTTTTTGGGGGGTGGGGGTGTTCTTTAAGGCACCACAGTAGAGAAAGCCCTCTTTCTCAGATCCACCAAGTGTAGTTCCCTGAGACAAGACTAGAGGTGGGTTCCTGGTCCTTGGATATGATTATTCTATACTATCATGCTCCTATTATAAACTCAGGGCCTCTGTGAAGGTAAGGATGACTACTGCGTTTGTGGTGCAATCAGAACATTGCGTGTGTTGAAGTGGTTTTAATGCAAACCAAAGATGCCTTTTAAAAAACAAGTTTACATCATATTCTTATGCATGCCAGTGCTGTGTGTGAGGTAATTTAAGGTGGTTCTGACAAGTGTCGTCGGCATCTTCATATCCGGTTCCACATGGGCGGCAAGCCACTCCCATCTGGTCACATGGGCAACAAGCCACTCCCACAAAGGAGGCCACACCCACAGAGTAGGTTCGAACAATTTTTGAAACCCACCACTGGACCAGACCCACAGGATGCCTCTTCCGCCAGATCTGATGGGACAAGGAGATGGAACTGGGAGAGACAGTCCCTCAAATAACCCAGATCCTTGCCACAAAGGGTTTTAGAGTTTAAAAACCAGTACCATGAATTAGACTCAGACTGGCAACCAATGCGCTTATGGAGCAGAGGAACAACTTGTGCTGTTTTAGAAACACACAGCTGCCCTTGTGGCCTACATTTTGCCCCATTTGAAGCTTCTGGACACTCTTCAAGGGCAACCCCATGTAGAACGAATTACAGTAATCCAATTGAGAGGTGGCGAGCCGAGGTGGCGCAGTGGTTAGGGTGCAGTACTGCAGGGCTACTTCAGCTGACTGTTATCTGCAGTTCGGCGGTTCTAATCTCACCGGCTCAAGGTTGACTCAGCCTTCCATCCTTCCGAGGTGGGTGAAATGAGGACCCAGACTGTGGGGGCGATATGCTGACTCTGTAAACCGCTTAGAGAGAGCTGAAAGCCCTATGAAGCGGTATATAAGTCTAACTGCTATTGCTAGTTCAGCGGTTCAAATCTCACCGGCTCAGGGTTGACTCAGCCTTCCATCCTTCCGAGGTGGGTGAAATGGGACCCAGACTGTGGGGACGATATGCTGACTCTGTAAACCGCTTAGAGAGGGCTGAAAGCCCTAGGAAGTGGTATATAAGTCTAACTGCTATTGCTATTGCTAGGTGACAAGGGCACGAGTAACTGTCCAATCCAGGAACGGGCATAACAGGCACAAGACAAAAAGCGAAGACTCTCCTATTAGCCAAGACTGCTAATTGCTCTTTGAGCAAGAGTCATGAGGTCTAGGGCAGTGGTAGTCAACCTGGTCCCTACCGCCCACTAGTGGGCGTTCCAGCTTTCGTGGTGGGCGGTAGGGGTTTGCTGAAACTCTGCTTTATAAATTTTATAAAGTAAGTTATTTCCCTACTTTATAAATCACCATTACTGTGGAACCGGTGGGCGGTTTTACTACTAACAGAGATACAAAAGTGGGCGGTAGGTATAAAAAGGTTGACTACCTCTGATCTAGGGGGACATCCAGACTGCACACTGGCTCCTGCACTGAGTGTAAAAGCTTTCCTTGATTTCTACAATTTTCTTAAAGAAATCTCTTGCCCTTATCTTCAATTACTTTGCTTCACCAATATAGATATAACTCCTAGTCTCTTCTTGCTCTTCTCTAGGACACAACATTTAAATTGGGGGAAAATTCTTTTGACGCTATTGTCTTTTGCTTTCTGGTTTTCTTAGCTATTATTAATGAATCAGCAAATAGTCATCCGGTATTCTTTTCTTGCTGCATTATTTTATTTGCTTCATCATTGCTGATGGCACAAAATTCAGTTGAGTTCTTCAGACATTCCACTGACTGATCTGATATATTAAATTTATTCATTACTTTCACTGCATAATTTATGTGGAATATTGCTATAGTTCAGTGGTGGGTTTCAAAAATTTTTAGAACCTCTTCTATAAGTGTGGCCTGCTTTGGGGAGTGGCTTGCCAACCATGTGACTGGGTGGGAGTGGCTTGGCAGTCATGTGACTGGGTGGGCATGGCCAACTTGTAAAATGTGGTGAAACTCACTTAACGACGCTCTTGCTTAGCAACCAAATGTTGGCTCAGAAACTCTGGCATTTGAAGCACGCAAGTCTTAAAGGTGTCAAGTTACAAGACCCTTGCACCCCTAACCCTTTAGAAAAACTCCCAGGGGTGTTCAAACGTGACAGCTTTAGACTTGGGGACTTCAACTCCCAGAATTCCTCCTCTCGCTCTTCATCTTGATGATGTCCGGACGGGTGGGGGGAGGGAGATGGAACCGGTTCTAAACGGCACTGTAGATTTGTGGAACCTCTTCTATAGAAGAGGTTAGAACTGGCAGGAACCCAGCCCTGCTATAGTTTCTCTTTGTTAATTTGTTTTTGTTCTCTTCAGTTGTCATTTTTGAAGGAGTCCATGGTTAGCACCTGCTCCTGTTTTTAGTAACTAGAAACAGTTTTTTCCATCTTTGCTTCCAAGGTTTATTTGATTTGGTGATCTCCATGTGTAGAGTTGTGTCCTACATTGTTGGAAGAAAGCATTGGTTGTAAATATTGAATTTTCTTGGCAGAACTCTATCAGTCTGTCTCTTGATTCATCTAGCAAATTTCCTCATTTTTCCAGATTCTATTTCACTTCCAACTTTAATATTCCAGTCTCCTATAATTAATGCAATGGTCTTATTTTGTTCTTGTGTCAACAAGATGTTGACATTCACCACAGAACTGTCCAGTTTCTTCTTGCATTTGTGATTGGAGCATACAAATGAATCATCATAATTGATTGGTTTAAGAGCCGAGGTGGCGCAGTGGTTAGGGTGCAGTACTGCAGGCCACTTCAGACGACTGCTATCTGCAGTTTGGCGGTTCTAATCTCACCGGCTCAAGGTTGACTCAGCCTTCCATCCTTCTGAGGTGGGTGAAATGAGGACCCAGACTGTGGGGGCGATATGCTGACTATGTAAACCGCTTAGAGAGGGCTGAAAGCCCTATGAAGCGGTATATAAGTCTAACTGCTATTGCTATTGCTATTGCTATTGGTTTGCCTTGGAGTCCATTGTGGCTTGTATACAAGCAACGACTTTGACAACCTTTGACTAATAATGATGACTTCTTCATTTTTTTCTATAATTCTCCTGTCTACAATAAATCATATGCTCATATGCTTCCTTGATTTGATGTGACCCATTCCTGTCCATTTCAGTTCATTGATTCTTAGAATGCCAGTGTTCAGTCGTGACATTTCTTCTCAGATAACATCAAGTTTGCTTTGGTACATGTTTCTGACGTTCCATCTATTAATAGTATACATATATTTGCAGTATCAGACTTTCTTTTTGTATTTTTTTGGTATAAATCCAACCTCACTAGAAGTATCAAGGTTATTTAACTTGCTCATTGGTCTTTCCCAGCAGCTTGCTGGAGATTTTTCCAACCCAGAGGCTCATCTTCCAGACAGTGGTGGGATTCAAATAATTTAACAACCGGTTCTCTGCCCTAATGACCAGATGGGTAGGTGGGGCTTGGTGGTCATGTGACTGGGTGGGCGTGGCCAACTCAACATCATTCACATTGATGGGCACTTCACCTTAGCTGTGACAATGTAATAAGGGTTAAGCAGAGAGGCAGTTTCTGCAAGCAGGTCAATAAAGATTAGGCTAGAAACAACACTAGAATGTTTCCTTCCTGCCTTCCTTACAGGATTAGCCCTGTACTTGAGAGACCGCCTGCTGCCAATTACCTCCAACAGACCTATCAGATCCCACAGATTAGGCCTCCTCCGAATTCCCATCTACTGGCCAATGCCGATGGCTACCACCCGGAGGAGGGCCTTCTCTGTGGCTGCTCCGGTCCTCTGGAACGAGCTCCCCATAGAGATTCGGACCCTCACCACCCTTCAGGCTTTCCACAAAGCCCTTAAAACCTGGTTGTTCCGACAGGCCTGGGGCTAACGGGTGCCCCGCACCCTGCTCAAATTGTGTGGTTGTTTGAGTGCCTTTTAAATTGTTTGTAGTTGTTTGTCCGTTATCTTTCCCTCCTGTTTGTATTCCCCCTCCTACTTTGGTTTGTAAGCCGCCCTGAGTCCCTCCGGGAATAGGGCGGCATAGAAATGTAATAATACAAATACAAAATACAAAGTGGGGAAAAACAAAAGGAGATTTCTTCCAACAACCGGTTCTCTGAACTACTTAGAAAGTTACCAACCGGTTCTCCCGAATAGGTGCGAACCGGCTTGAATCCCACCACTGCTTTCCAGAGTAAGTGAACATTATCCCATTTGCAAAACTCCATTTGGTTTTCTTGGTGGAATACTCCAAGTCAGTTGCTATTTCCTTCTCCAGTGAATTAATCTGAGATCTTGTCTAGGATCTGCTTATCATGGTGCGTACTCAATATATACTCCAAACGGCTGAAAAAGTCATTGGGATGGCAAATTCCTTCACTGTTGTACAGTAACACTCCATAAAGAGGTCAATTAGGATAGCCTTCACTAATGACTGGAGGACGACTGCCATAATCCAATACATCTGGAAGAATCAGTTTGCAGAAAGCAACATTACATTCCTTCTTACTGGATGACTTTTAAAACAAGGGTCACGAGTCCAGACTTGTTGTTGTTGTTGTTCAGTTCCTCCTGAAGCACCCAGAAAGATTAAAATTCTTGATAAGCTTAAATCTGTTTTATTTCTAACAACTTCCTTTTTTTTTTTAACTCTTCTCTGCTTGATTCTTTATTAAATGCAATGAACCGAAAGCAGGAATTAATTTAATCCTTTGGCTAGCCTTCTTACTCAGGTGCCAGGCCACACGATCAACAGATTTATCTCATTCTTAAGAAGATTAAAGGAAGGCCATTTAGGTCTGGATTCTCATATGTCCTGGCTGAGGTTTATTAATTATTATAAAACATGTCAATGGTAATAGCATGTCTACTTTTGAAATGGTATGAAAAAGTGCGCCTTTTAGTAGCCTGACCTGCTTTGCAAAGGTTAGTAGTGCACATGGTTCTCCAAATCCTTGCAAAGCAGCTCAGGGGAGAAAAACTACACACTACATAAATGAAATACTGTTCATTTGGTCAACGACAGCAAGATTTGAACAAAAAAAATTGAACTAGAGTTCCAGCTCTTTACATTTCCCCTCCTGATGCAGCCTGGTGCCTCAGCCTGGGCTCAGAGTGGGGTTGCATCTCTTGAAGATGAAGAATAGCACGGCAGAGAGAGACTTAAAGCAATTTTCAAGGCTGGGACATTTATTCACGAAACGAAACAAACCCGTGGTCTCTTGCCTCTATTGATTTCATCCTATCTATTTTAGTTTATTCCACAGGCGGCAGCTGATAATATCTGTGGAAGTGAAGCCACTAGCTGCAAATTCGTTGGCAGGCAAAAAAAAATAAATGTTTTTTTAATGTTTTACCCATTTTCTTTTCCGCTCCAACTTAAAATTGGATGAATTCCTTTCATAAACGACTAAATAATCTGAAGAATGGTAGTGCTTAAAGTGAGGGCATAAAAATAATGCCACCCCATCTATGCCAGAGCAAATCAGAATGGTCCAACATCTATGGGTGCCAGGGAGACAGTTGCCTTAGGAACCCAATCAGTTTAATTTCCAAAACGTTGTTAACCCTTCAAAAGAAATGAATGTTTCTCATCAAGATTTTTTCTCAGAAACTGTAATTATCTAAGCCTGTCCAGACCCACACAGGGACAACGTTCTTCCTTAAATTTAAGTAAGATTTATTGAGAATATAAGCTGTGAATTTTTTTCATTGGTGCATGTTCTCTATCTTCAATTTCCCAGTCTATTATCACTAATTATCTCTTTTCCTGTTATGCCATATTTATTATATATATTTTGTTTATATATCCTGGAACAATTCTTTGTAGAATAACTAAGGTTTCACTTCAAACTTTGTGTGTGTGTGTGTGTGTGGTGTGTGTGTGTGTGTGTGTAATATTGCATATTTCTCTCCAGTACTTTTTTTTTCAAAAGTACATTTACTGGAAATGTGATAAAGAAGGAACTTGCAACATTTTTATTGTATGACTTATCTATTTTTGAGATTATTGACGGAGTAAATGGCATCTATAAAATTATTCTACCAACTTTCCCCTAAATTATAACTTGAGGTAAACTTTACTGATTTTTTTTCATGATTCCCATTGTTTCAATGTAAAAAACCCAAATTTGGACCTTATATTTCATCCATGTCTTCAAGAACAAGCATTCACCCCCTAAAACTTATCCAATCATTTGAAAAAGGGTATTTTATTAAAAATTGCTATTTATTTTTGTTTGGGGTGAGATGGAGGCCAGCTTTCTAATTCTGTCTTCTTAATTTCAGAATTAGAAATCTTCCTGCTTTTATCTTAATTTGTTGCTTCTGCCGCTGGGGCTGGGTATGGAAAAAGCACCCTCAACCATGCTCTCTTAGCCTAAAGCAGTGGTGGGATTCAGCCAGTTCGCTCCTATTCAGAAGAAACGGTTTAAGTAGTTCAGAGAACCGGTTGTTGGAAGAAATCTCCTTTGTTTTTTCCCCACTTTCCAGGGCTAATCCTGTAAGGAAGGCAGGAAGGAAACATTCTGGCGTTGTTTCTAGCTTAATCTTTATTGACCTGCTTACAGAAACCGCCTCTCCAGTTAACCCTTATTACCATTGTAACAACTAAGGCGAAGCGCCCATCGATCTGAGTCACGTTGAGTTGGCCACGCCCACCCGGTCACATGACCACCGAGCCCCGCCTACCCAGCTGATCATTAGGGCAGAGAACCGGTTGTTAATTATTTGAATCCCACCACTGGCCTAAAGTAACTAGGAGTTCTGAGGAAACAAAACCCTCAAAACAGAAGAGGACGAGAAGAAAACTTGTGTTGCAGCTCCATACTTCCTTAGAGCCGAGGTGGTGCAGTGGTTTAGGGTGCAGTACTGCAGGCACTTCAGCTGACTGTTATCCTGCAGTTCAGCGGTTCTAATCTCCACCGGCTCAAGGTTGACTCAGCCCTTCCATCCTTCCGAGGTGGGTGAATGAGGACCCAGATTGTGGGGGCGATATGCTGACTCTGTAAACTGCTTAGAGAGGGCTGAAAGCCCTATGAAGCGGTATATAAGTCTAACTGCTATTGCTATTGGACTTCAGATAAACTGCTATTCCATTTCCTTAAGTCTTTCTGTAGCTTAGTATTCTTGTCCTAATTTTTTCCTGTTTTAAACAAACTGAATTGGTCTGTTTTTATATGTGTTTCTGGTAAGCAAATAATATCACCATTTTCTTTACTGGGCTTGCAGAAGGTATCCCATCCCCCCCTCCTTTTTTAAAATTTGGTGAATTTAGTCCATTTGCCTTTTGTGATTTCAGTGGCGTCTCTATTAGGAACTCAGCTCAATGCTGCTATGTTTAATACCCTTCTTCTTTGATTGCACTGTCTTTTCACTCCTCATCCAAAGAGTCCTGAGCAGTTAATTCTTTATATATAAACTTCTGAGATTGTCTTTATAATTATGTTTTTGTTTTGCTTTTTTGTTTCCAAGGCACGTGACATTTTCCATTGGTATCTTCTTTGTTTGTTTCTTAATATGGCTATCAGGGATGCAAATTATTTTTATTTTTTTAAAAAAAACCAACCTTGGAGATACATCTTTTATTTATTTATTTATTTATTTATTTATTTATTTATTTATTAAGCGATTTATAGGCCGCCCAATCCCAGAGGACTCTGGGTGGCTTACAACGAAAGAAAAAAAAAAATAATAAAAATGAAAATAAAAAACAGGTTAAAATCAACACGCATACATTCGTTACGATCGGGGCTGGACAGGGGTGGGTTCTCGCCCCGTTCCAACCGGTTCGGTTGGAACGAGGCCGGCGGCGTCCTCGAGCACGCGTGCGGTGTCCTCGCGCACCCGTGCGGCGCACGCGTGCACGCGCGCAGCACACGCATCCGTACTAGCGTCTGTGCGATTCTCCAGCTGCTCCTGCATGCGTGGAAGCACAGAATTCGTCAAACCGGGTAAGGAGCGGGCGCGGGGCGGGGTGCGCGCGGGTGGGCCCTTTGCCGTTCCCGGAAGTTACTTACTTCCGGTTCGGCGACCAACCGGTTCGCAGGGACCGCCGCGAACCGGTTGAAACCCACCCCTGGGGCTGGACCCTCAACAATGAGGTCAAAGCCCCAGGCCTGCGGGAATAGCCGGGTTTTAACAGCTTTCCTGAAGGCCATGAGAGTGGGCAAGGTCGGATTTCTGGGGTAGCTTGTTCCAAAGGGTTGGAGCAGCCACAGAGAAGGCTCTCCTCCGGGGAGCCGCCAGCCGGCATTGTCTGACTGACAGCATCTGAAGGAGGCCCAATATTTGGATTTGCTTCCTTTCTGTATCAGAGAGGGGCTCAATCTGCTGTTTAGAGCAGAGTTCTTGTACTTTCTTGCAAAAATCTGAGTAAGATACCCTGAGGCATTTTCTTCCTTGTAACTATTTACCCTGATTTAAACGTAGATCAGAAGCAATTCCTAACGCTTATAAATATATTGACTGCAATTGCTGTTCTCAGTTGGGGCACAACGGGTGGGAAGAGTATGATTTGTAACCAAGTAGTTTCTTATTACTGTAGTGTTTTATTGATTTTTATTTTTATCCATTTTGTGTATGTTAATCCTTTTTCTTTGTAATTATCCTGTCTTACTTTCCAATAATGAAAATGAATGAGAAGAAAGAAAGAATGAAAGCAGTCCTTTGATAAACTGAATATTCTAATTAAGCTATTCAAGGCATTGTTTGATTATTTGTTTTATGGAGCATCATGTAGGAGACTGACACCTTGCAAATAACAAGGATAACAGATCTTTTCCCAAGAGGGTTACAGTCTAAAATCAGGGTACAGAGGTAGGGTAAGGAGGAATGACTAAACAAAGGAAGACTACGTTGATTACATCAATTAACATTATTTTTGTTTTAATACATCTTTACTTATTCAGCACAAATGAAATGTATAGAGTCAGAATTAGCTGGATTTGGGGAGGAATGGCAATTTAGGACAAGGATTGTGAAGTACCCATGGTTCGCCATGAGGCCAATGTTGAGAAAAGACACGGACACAAGCTTTCTCGGGATGGACGACCCAGAATGGAGTCTGGTAGCCCCTTTTATTGAGATAGAACAAAGGCAGGAGGAGCAATCAGCATGTGATTAAAGACAGCCTGTCAAAGTACAATTGCTAATCTACTGCTCAGGGAAGTTCTGTCTATATATGGTCATATCTACATCATATGCCACACCTACACAAAGAGTTATGTGACAACAAAGGATAATAGCGGAGATCAATACATGTAGTCCTTGACTTACGACCACAACTGTGCCCAAATTTCTGTTGCTAAGTGAAATGCTTCAGTGAACTTTGCCCCATTTTGTGTTTTTCTTGTCGCAGTTGTTAAGCGAATCACAGCAGTTTTCACCTTAGTACCACAGGTGTTTGAATCTGGTTTCCCCATTGACTTTGCTTGTCGAAGATCACAAAAAGGGATAACAGGACTCTGGGCCACTAGCAACCGCCATAATACAAGTCAGTTACCAAGTGTCTGAATTTTAATCGTGTAACCATGGCATTGCTCCAACAGTCGTAAGTGTGAAAAATCAGTTATGAATCACTTTTTTTCAGTGCTGTTGTAACTTCGAAAGGGCTCTGAATGAACTGTTGTTCATCAAGGACTACCTGTACGCTACATCTCCAATTAGTCCAGAATGCAGCCGCTCTACATGGGGCTGCCCTTGAAGAGTGTTTGAAGACTCCAATTAGTCCAGAATGCAGCCGCGCGAGCGATTGTGGGTGCACCAAGGTACATCCACGTTACACCTATCCTCCGCCAGCTGCACTGGCTACCTATTAGTCTCCGAATCTGCTTCAAGGTGCTGGTCGCTACCTATAAAGCCCTACATGGCATCGGACCTGGCTACCTGAGAGACCGCCTCCTGCCGATTACCTCTCTCAGACCAATTAGATCGCACAGGTTGGTCTCCTTCGGATTCCATCCGCCAGCCAATGTCGGCTGGCGACTCCCCGGGGGAGAGCCTTCTCTGTTGCAGCTCCGGCCCTCTGGAACGAGCTCCCTGTTGAGATCCGGACCCTTACTACCCTCCCCCTTCCGCAAAGCCACTAAGTCCTGGCTGTTCAGGCAGGCTGGGAGGGGGCTGAGAAGCATTTACCTCCACGGAAATTGTGAATGTTGGTTTTGTTTTTAATATGTTGTCTTTGTCTCGTTTTCCCCCTTTCCCTTGTCTTTTGTGAGCCGCCCGGAGTCCTCCGGGAGTGGGCGGCATACAATGTCATTCCTAACACTGGAGAAGCTGTTATCTGTCGAAGTCTGAGTTGCTGCCAAGGTTCTTATCTGTTTGTTATGCTTGGCTTTCAGCCACCGAGGTTTTGGTTTCTCGCTAATAAAGCTGTGACATTCCAGTTAAGCTTGTCTCGGCATTCGTTACTGGACGGAGGAGGGGGTCAAAACAGATTTATAAAGAATGTAAGGCGCTTCAGCTGACCAACAGCTTATTTCATAATCTGCAGAAACCATCTCAGCAAGACATCCCAGCAAGATGCAGAGATGTAAGAAATAAGCAAATGAAGCTGCTACTTAGTTGATTGGTGGTGGGATAATGTAAAAATATCACATGTTAATTGCTCGGTGCTGCAATATACGTTTTTGTCTGCAGAAGAGTCCAGAAGTATTGTTAAAAATATCAGTCCCAAGGCCGACGGGCAACAACTCACCAGTGATGTAGAGTAATCCATTACTGGAAGATGTATACAGTCTACTTAACAAGTTAAATACAAATACTTACCAGCATTAAATAAGTTGTTGAAATGAAGAAGTGGCATTCTGACTTGAGCACAGCAAACAGAAGAGGAGAAAATGGTATTTCTTTTTATCTACTAGTTCCCTCATCTGCCTCACTGATAAGCCACAGAGTTAAAGAATCAGTAACAGACTGATCTCCTCTACATTTTCTCTGCATGCAAATGGCCAGCCATGAAAACGGAAGCTAATCTTCTTTGGGGTTTACAAAACTGCAGCTTATTTATCTGACACCAGCAAGTACTGTGAAGTAAGGAGTGCCTCAATTAAATTTCCAGCTGATAAAGCTATAAGCCAAATGAGAGCTGGAAGAAATAGACACATGCTTTGATTTCTCCAACATCCTAGGAACCAATCAAGAAGTCCTAAAAGACCAAATCATGTAGGTATTATCATTTGCTGGGGCACAAAATGGCTTAAAAAGGATCCATTGCAAGGAACCTCTATCGCTCTAGTAATCATACTGTCGGTGTTCCAAATAGCATCCAAAAGTAGAATAATAATAGAAAGTGTGGCAGGCCAAAGATCCAAAAGATGAAGATGGCTGCAGGGCTGACACATAGACCAAAAATATGATGCCCACTGAAAACACTGTACTGTACAGGACTTCAAGGATAGAAGCAATCTAGATCTAAGGAGAAATTTCTGAAGAGTGAGAACAATTAACCAGTGGAACAGGTTGCCTTCAGAGGTTTTGGATGCTCCATTACTGGAGGAATTTAAGAAGAGACTGGACAGTCATTTGTCTGAAATGGTATAGGGCAGTGGTCTCCTTTGCTGGCTGAGGAACTCTGGGAGTTGAAGTCCACAAGTCTTAAAGTTGCCAAGGTTGGAGACCACTGGTATAGGGTCTCCTACTTGAGAAGGAGGTTGAAGTAGAAGACCTCCAAGGTCCCTTCCAATTCTGTTATTCTACTTCCTCCTTGAGTGGAGATCAATTTCAACGCCTGCACTTAATGCTGCATGATGACTACGAAAAACACTGTGTCACAGATCTAATATCATCCACATGTTCATCTTGATATCTGTATCATAAAAAATCATAGAAGCCTGTCCTAGCACATAGTAAACATAACCAATGCTTCACTGAGAAAACCTTTAACATCTTTTTGCCTGTAGAACCTGACCTCAAGGGGAGATTTTGTAAGTTCCCTGTTGAGCAATGAACAACCCTCTGTCCTTATGGTCTTGGTCAAACGGAGGACGTTATCCATTATGGCCTCCACTGACCCATTTACAATGAGATTAGGTCCAGGTTTTTAATGGTAGATGAACTCAAGGGATCTAACTCTGAAAAACTGAACTATCTTCTTAGAGATGTGTTTTCAACAGTCAGCAACCAAATTAATACTTTTGCTCTGCTGTCATTTAAATGTAGAAAGAAATGCTCAAGTTCTTCAATGCAAACTTTGGCTTTACTTATTTGTAACCTTTTTACATCCAATACTTCTATTTCTTCTAATTTCACAGTTTTATTCTTTTATTGATATTTTATGGCATACCTACGTTATGGCCTGTGGTTACATCAATAAACTTATTTCCTTACATGGATTTAAATTTGATTCTTTTACTGTAATAAAAGCTTACTGTTAACTGCAGGTTTTTTTAAATGGTAAGATTGTGTTCTGAGGAAACTGGGCACCCTCTAATATTAGTGTTTTGGAACAATTCAATGAGAAAGTTATTTTTAAAACTTTTGTAGAACTAAAATAATATTTTGTCTCAAGAGTGTTTCTTAATAATTTATTCAGCTCAAATGTTTGAAATTTGAAGGGCTGAGAGTTATATAGTGTGTGTGTGTGCGTTGTGTGTTGTGTGTGGAAATAAATAAATGTGCTCCAGATGCCATTGCTGTTTTTAAAGTTGCATAGTGCAGTAAACATCAATTGTAGATCCTAAGCCAATAAACAGTCTTAGAGGAAGTTGATGAAATTGGAATTGGCTCTTATGAGATTACTGGCACAACAAGGTTGAATATTTGGTTCTCGTGGACAGTGAATGATTGATTTCAATAATGTAAAATTGGTTTTCTTCTACTTTAAAGTGACTATAACACAAAAACAATGGTTTCCGTACATTGGAGGGTATGTTTAATGAGAATTGGTTGCAATCCCTGGAGCTAGAACCCAAAATCATTAGGTTCAGATTTAATCCAAAATGAGACAATAATAGGTCAAGATCAACAGGATTCTTAAATTGAATCTGGATAAATCTGATTTAAACTACTTTAAATCAGGTTGGTTTTGGACACATCTCCAGCTACAATTTATCAAGACACCAAGCTGACAAAGAATTACATATACTAAAAGAGACATTTACAGTCATCTACAGCAAGGCTTTGTCAGTATCTATTATTTGTCAGTTTTTGAATTAAGGTTTGATAAAAGTCCAAGAAAGAAATATTTCCAAAAAAATATAACTTTGGGAGATTGTTTTATGCTTATTACAGATTTTCCAGACTTGTTTCCCCTGTTTTATTATGTCGCTGCAAAATTACTATTGCATGTATGTATACATTTGTTAATTAGTTTGATAATCTAGAGCTAGAGAGATAAATATAGCAAAACAGTGCTAAGTCTTGACACCATCAGTTAATCAAAAGCTACAATCTCTGTCATGTTTGTTTTCCTACCAGTTCTACAAATGAGGAAACTCAAGGAAGAGCTTTTATTCTGCTGCTAACAGCAAACTAATCTTAGTGCTTCTTAATGTGTGTCTTTCATCAAACGTACTAATTACCATGTAATCAGGTATTTAATATGTATCTGGCTGCTAAGCAAACACATCCTGTAACAGGGATATTCAGTTAAAACAGAAATGACACGGCACCCTTCATCCCAATCACAAGCCCCAAACTCATCTCAAACATGGTTTATGTTTACGTTGTCATTCAAAAACATCATTCCAGGCAAAGAAGGTATCCCGCTCCTAGTGATTTGCCAGTTTTAGCTAAGAGGAAAAAAAATAATACCCCTTGACACACAAGGATTAATTGAAAGCACAGGTCAGATCCACCAGATTTTTGCCATCTTCATCTTCCCAAATGCAATCCACAGTTAAATAATAATAAAATAGCAATAGCAATAGCAGTTAGACTTATATACCGCTTCATAGGGCTTTCAGCCCTCTCTAAGCGGTTTACAGAGTCGCATATTGCCCCCACAGTCTGGGTCCTCATTTCACACCACCCTGGGAAGGATGGAAGGCTGAGTCAACCTTGAGCCGGTGAGATTAGAACCACTGAACTACAGATAACCACTGCGCCACCTCGGCTCTAAAAAAAAACCAGATGTAGTGGGAGAAGAAATTGTTGAAATGTTCACTGAACCTTTTCAGAGCACAACAGGAAATCAACAGTATAGAGCAGTGCCGAAGGAGCCAAGGTGGCGCAGTGGTTAGGGTGCAGTACTGCAGGCCACTTCAGCTGACTGCTATCTGCAGTTCGGCGGTTCAAATCTCACCGGCTCAAGGTTGACTCAGCCTTCCATCCTTCCGAGGTGGGTGAAATGAGGACCCAGACTGTGGGGGCGATATGCTGACTCTGTAAACCGCTTAGAGAGGGCTGAAAGCCCTATGAAGCGGTATATAAGTCTAACTGCTATTGCTATTGCTAAACTGGAACATGTGTGTCTGTGTGTGTGTGTGTGTGTGTGCATGCGCACCAGAGTGCTGGAAACCCAGCCATTTGGGGGGCAGTTTTCAGGCTTTTCTTGGGGCCAAATTTTGCCCGAAACCCAGCCCCAAAACAGCAACAAATCGCTGGAAAAACAGCCAGGCCATTTTCACTCTGTTTTTCGGGCTGTTTTCAGGCCATTTTTTTGACTGGTTTTGGCCATTTGGGGGGCTATTTTCAGGTTGTTTTCAGCGCTCTGGTGGCCACGAAGACCAGCTGGACTGGTGCACCAGAAACAAGAAGAGCAGCTGGCAATGGCGTGCATGCCCACAGAGGGGCTCTGCATGCCACCTGTGGCACGAGTACCATAGGTTCGCCATCACAGATATAGAGCCTGCTTTGATTGCCAACGCCACAGTACTATGCCAATCCATGATATAGAATAAAAAAGCTCAATTACGCTATCAGGATAATAGCGGATATTACCAATAATGATCTGGATATAGCGAAACATAACCAAACTATTTCAGAAGCAAAGGATGCTCACAACTTTAGGGACACAATTGTATCACCTTGGTGATTCCCAGCTTTGAAGAGAGATTGACACCAACAACAGTTGTTGGGAACAATACATCTCCTACCCTAGATACATCAACTGCTTATCAGAACAAGGAGGGGGCCAAACTCCATTGATACCTTCCTTCTCAAAGGTCAGAAGAGTTACATATTATGAGACTGCAATGCAAGCATTGATATGGCTAAGAGAAAAGGAAAAATCTCAGGACCATCCCACTCCAGACGGATGGGGAATGTGCAAGGGATTGGAAAAACAGCATGGGAGTAATTTCCAATCTAGAAAAAGTGTGTGTTTGCTTCTTTTTTTAAGTGCAACTTGCCCTGACCTTAGTAAACTGAAAAAGAAAAACTTCACATACTGTTGTGGCCCAGCAGGAGCCATTGGAGCTGCCACCAGACTCTGACAGCGAGGGGCCTTATGAGTCGGCTCTGGAGAATGTGGAGAACCCTGGACAGGGTTCCGACTCCGAGCAGGGCGCAGAGAGGCTGGTTGGCCACCAGGTGGCGCCTGAGCCTTGGACCAGTGGGAAGGAGACAAGGGAGAGTGATCCAGAAGCCAGCAGTGAGTTGTTCCTAGATGCACGCCATCAAAGAGCTACTAGGCATCAGGAACAATTACACAATTACAGGGGGTAATTGTGCTCAGCTGGTGGTCATTAGGCTCCTCTCCAGGCTATAAAAAGACTGCTTGTGCACACGCCCCTCTTGCAGAAGTCAATGCATTGACTAAAGAGAATTGTTATAACTAACTTGGCAGGCTGGATTGTGCCAAGGTTTGTCTGAGTTGCTGCCAAGGTTTGTCTGAGTTGCTTGCCAAGGTCCTTATCTGTTTGTTTGCTTGGCTTTCAGCCACCGAGATTTTGGTCTTGCTATTAAAGTACATTCTAGTTAAGCTTGTCTCGGCTTTCGTTACTGGATGGAGGAGGGGGTCAGAACACATACCAAGTTGCAAAAAGGCCAGAGTTAAGGTACCAGCCATTGCAACAGGGAATTTCTAATCAGAAAATCAGATATGCAAAGTAGCTTAAGTGGCCCCTCCTCCAGTCTTTCATTTCTTACCTTTCACTTTCTGCCAGGCAATGGCATGCATCATGTGTGAGTTTCCCTGCAACCCAAAATACGTTTTTCATTAGTAAATCCAACTGAAGCAATCCACGGATAGGGTGAAATCTGTACTGGCATTCTCTGACATCAAAGCAATTCAGCTGAGGCAGTTGGGGGCAGATGAAAGGAGAAATGGTAAGCAACAAGAATTTTCATTCAAAGTTCAGGGACCTCACTTGACTTCCTTCCCTTAGGAACATTTTTTTTCCAGCTCTGTGATCTGAGTGCTTGAGTTAGGAAGGGAATTTAATAATCAGCTTCAGAGTGGCTGTTTCACTCATGTTAAACCTTTATTTACCCAGACATAAAACAGCCTGGATTACATTCTTTCTTTGCCAGCTTGATCTGAATTATTTGCTCACATGTAACAGATAATGTCTAATAAAGAGGAAAGCAAGACTGCATACTATTCCGTGACAGAATTTGATTTTGCCTTACAAGTCATGCATTTTGTACCCTTTTGATTGTTCTCATTGTTTCAAGAGAATTGCTGGGATTCAGCAAGAAAGAATTAGGAATATCCAATTAAACAAGGAAGAGAAAAATGCTAATTTTCACAAATAAGAACAACAATAACTGAGAGAGATGCGTGTCAAGGCGTAGGGGAAGACTATTTCATTTTATCAGACAACGTATGAGTATTTTCCAGGCTTATCTGACACCATTTTCCCTTAATAAAATTATCAGCTGTTAAATCCCAAAATTCACATTTCACACATTGTCCAACCCATTCCAAGGGGTATGAAAGGCTAGATTTTGCTTTAATTATCTATTTTGGATATAGGTAGACTTTGTGGAGTTCTGACATTATTTTGGATGGATATAAATATATATATATATCTATATATCTATATCTCTAAATATCAATATCAATATATATATATAAATGTCAATGTCAATATAAATATAAATAATATAAATGTCAATGTCATATAAATATAAATAATAAAAATAAAAATAATATAAAATAAATATAAATTTTTTCAGCGTGTATCTCCTTTCATCATTATTTACCTACCAAGTCATGTCAGCAACACAATGGCCAATGTGATATATCTAGTTTAATTAATATCGAAAAGGGGATGTTCATGAAACTCTGTTTCCCCATGCCATCAGGACAGATTGTGCCTGAAAGTGGCAGATTAAAAAATTGAATTGAGTCTGCCTTCAATATGAAAAAGACCTGTGGTTTCTCGATGCTACATACTTTCATATATGGTGGACCTGCCAAAAGGTTAAGGCATTTTGGATAAAAATATGGTGGATTATGCAAAATATCTTTAAAAGAAGGATAAAGTTTACGCCTCAGTTATTTTTTACTAGGTATAAGTACTGACTTTACAGTGGTAGAGACTAATTTGATTCTGCACCTAATAACGGCGGCAAGACTGTTGGTGGCGCAATACTGGAAGAAGGAAGACTTGCCTACAACTCAAGAATGGACATTGAAAGTTACAAATTTAGCCGAGATGGCTAAAATATCGGCATATCTTAAAGATCATTCAAATGAAAGATAAACGAGACTGGAAAAAATGGATTGACTATATACAAACAAATATGGGACTAAGAAATTCCAGATAGCCTATGCTTAAGATCAGGAATGATTTAAACTGTTCAAAGTTAGCGTAGCAAGAAGAAGCTAAGATCAATGTAGAGATGTTATTAACCCTTTTTTAAAATTTCTTTTTTCTCAACATATTTTAGACTGTGTTTGTTAAAAATCTATACCGTGTACGGGCTCTGGGAAGTCGGGGGGGGGGGGAGGGGGGGTGTTGGGGGGGAGGGTGTTGGGAGGGAGGGATATATTAGGTCAGATACGATGTATTAGATTTCAATGTTATGCGACTTCACATGTATACTCTTTTTCTTTAATTTCTCTGTAAAAATGGGATGTTAAGTACATTGACATATAGTGGAAATACACCAAGGGGAGGAGGAGTGGGATAGAAGAAAGATGGGTAGAGAGGGCGGGAGAGAGGATGGGAGGGAGGGTGAGAAGGAAGGGAGGGAGTGGATTGGGAGAGAGGAGGGGCAGAGGGGGAGGGGAAGTAGGGTAGAGGGGGATGATAGAGGGAAGATAGAAAGTTGGAGGGGGGTGGAAGAAAGAGGTGTACGGAGAGTGGAAGAGGTATTGGGTTTCTATTTTGGGGGGTATTGTTGACAAGAGGAATTGCTGCGATTATTGTTTAATGTTGTATGGCCCCGGCTATCCACAGTATATATGTGAGTGTATGAAAATGAAAAAAATGGAAATAAAAATCTTTTTCAAAAAAATATATATGAAAAAGACCAAGTAAGTCACTTTTGCTGGTTTTTAAACTAATTCTTGTTTACTACCATACCTGAATTGCCTTGACTAGATTGGTGCATAGAAATTTGATAAAAGAAACAAATACACAGCAGGGCAGGGCAGAATCATTTATTAGGAAGTGTATTTGAAACCTTTGTGAATAAACATCTGAGATTTGGGCAAGAAACTCCCTGGACTCTCCTTTCTGTTGGGATACTCATTGTTAATAGAACAGGGCTCGCCGAACTTGGCAACTTTAAGACTTCAACTCCCAGAATTCCTCAGCCGGTCTACAAATCTTAAAATTGCCAAGTTTGGAGACCCCTATATAGAGGGTAGGAAGAATAGGATAGAAATTTCACTGTTTTCAGAACCCAGCAGAGTTCCACCCCATAATGTTCTGGGATCTGGGCATGAACCAGCTATACCTGCACTCAAGTGTGATTTAACATTGTCAGCTTGAAGTTTCATAGTACTATCAGGGCAGTGGTGGGTTGCAGGCGGTACGCCCTGGTACAGGCGTACCAGATCCTACCCAGAGCACAGAATACCGTTCAGGTACGGTGCTCTGGAGTGCCCCCCCCAACCCCCATGCTCCTTACCGGTGCTTTATGCTGTTGCCACTTCCGCACACAGCACGTATGGCACCTGTGCGACGCTCCACGGAGCAGCTGGAGCATCGCGGAGGCTTGCGGAGGGCGTCAATTGATGCTAGAACACATGCGCGCACCACGCCTGTGCATGTGGGTAATTCCAGGCCGTTCCAACTGTACCGGTTGGATCGGAATCCAGAAGCCACCACTGTATCAGGTTCCTCAAAGCACTCTGAAGACAAACTTTCCCCCCCCTGTAGTATGTCCTTTGAATTTCAGGCTGGGCTGGAAACTTCGTAATAGAAAATCCCCATATCAAAAAAGAGACTGAGCTAGAACGGTCGTCCTTGACATGCTCAACTGACACATGAAAGGTATTGTGTTTTTTTCCCATTGAATATGACAAAACAAAACTCTTACCTCTTCATGCGAGCCATGGACATATTCAATCATTTCAAACAAATATATCCCAGAGGGTAAAGGATTCTATTATGCAGTAATAAAATAATAAGTGAAAAATATGACACCACCATGCTTTTAATGGTTTGAAGTTCATTAGTTTTTATGCATGCTGAAAGAAAAAGCACAAAAAAGCTCATTCTAGCTAACCTCTTAATATTGTGCCTTTCTTTCCAGATCACTCTATTTCCACTCAACTACTGTTCCTAACTGTTTTCCAACTTCCATTATCAATACATTAAAAGGGTGGACTCTGTGAATCATGCTCGACTCCCAGTGATTTTTGCACATGCACCTCTAGTTTTCTTGGTAACCGCACAATATTGGAGTAACCACAGCAAACCTTCTATAAGGGAACTTACTGAGGAGAGAAAGAAAATGTCAGCCTGCAATTATATTCCTTTTAGAATTTTGGCCTGCCACACTTTCTCTTATTTCATTATGCTGTTTCTTTAGTATAGTTGATAGGAGGGGGGAATAGACAGGAGTAGGATTGTGGAATGTATTGTCGTCATTCTTTTCTAGAAGACCAAGGTCATCTTTTGTCTCCGCACTTTTACACCTGACCGGAAGCAGCTGGGTGGAGATGCCAGCGTGGAAGAAGAAGATTGGACCATGTGATGGATTTGTGGATGTGGGGACAAGATCATGAACTTTTAACTGGTGGGATTCTGATGTCATTTCCAGAATTGGGATTTCCACAGCAATGTGCTAAGATGTCTGCTTTATTAAATTGGAACTTTAAGGATCGTTTTGCCTTGGACTCTGATTTAATTCTACATGATACTTGGAAGGCTGACAGAAAGAATATTTCAAAGCATCATTGATAAAATATCACTGACAGATATTTCCGTATCAGATCTGCCTGGGAAAGGTGCGTCCAGTCCTTTAGCGGAGGAAAAAAAAGTTTAAAAAAAGCACAGACCCCCCATCTTAGGAGAATTTGCTCCTAAATGAAGGCAGGGAGATTGTGCAATCAATTTCTAGGATTCTGGTTGCTGGATATTAAACCTAATTGAAACTGTGCCTCTTGCTTTCTTTACTATGTTTTACTGCAAAGAGATTGACACCTCCTTAGTTTCTGAAAATCAGACAAAGTGTTGCTACTTAGCTGGGCATCAATAAATAAAGATCACATCAGAAGCTGTCCCTTCACATTATTCAACCATCTTCCATCTATCAACCTGCAGGATTCTGTCCTCCAAATAGAAAAGCAGCAAACACGTTTTTAGCACCAATGGCGCACTGTGTGCATATACAGAAAGTTGTTTCTAGTGGTTCTGAGGACACATACAGGGAGGGAACAAAATCAAATAAATGGATGGTAAACAAGTGAAAATTTTAAGATGAAGCTTGGAGGAAAAACTAGAAAGAAGAGGAGATAACAAGGTAAAAGGGCACCAAAGGTGGGAGATTTGTTAAACTGGTTCCCAGAATATTTAGTTACAAAAATATAATCCTCAGAACTATGTTCCTTGTGTATTTGGTTCTACTGAAAACCAAGTTAAGAAGCATTACTCATAACTGATGTCATTTTGCAGAGTTGGAAGAAGAAAAACTGGCTCTTTGCTTGGTTACCCAAAGCTTATTAAATCTACTTCATCGTGCCTGTTGTCCATTCTGGAGATACTTCAAGCAGTTTCTAAGATCAAGCGCAAGTATTTTAAAGAAAATTGACAAATGATGCCAAGCCCTATCCTAAATAAATAAGGCTTCCTTCAACCCCCTGATGCAGCAGGTTGGAAAGGTATTTTAGCAATTATACACAACATTTCGGCAACATTGGATGTGTATGTGTGTTGGGGGGGGGGGTTCAATATAAAGCAGTGCAAAGGAGTTATAATTGGTGACTATTCTTGTGGCTTCTGCCATTTGGTTTCTGTTGCAAGCAAGAGCAAAAAGCCAGAGGAAGAGACGCTGTTTATTCATGGGGGAAGTGGTACTTCTGAGAATGGGCAGGGGAGGAAAAAGACAGAAAACATTTCATTGGATCTCATTTAACTTTTGTTTGCCTGTGGCAAAGACAGAGATCTCTTGTCTGCTTTTTTTTTCAATAGCTAGATTGTCTGTTTTAGAGGATGTGGATGCCAAATAGATTTTTCAAGGCTTCTGTGCAGAGGTGGGTTCCTACCAGTTCGCACCTATTCGGTAGAACCGGTTCATCAAATCTACCGAACCGGTTAGAAGAGGTTCCACCAGTGGACCCGGAAAGCAGGCCACACCTACAGAAGAGGTTCCAAAAATTTTTTGAAACCCACCCCTGGTCCTTGGATATGATTATTCTACACTATCATGCTCGTATTTATAAAACTCAGTGCCTCTGTGAAAGGTAAGGATGACTACTGCGTTTGCGGTGCAATCAGAACATTGCGTGTGTTGAAGTTGTTTTAACGCAAACCAAAGATGCCTTTTAAAAACAAGTTTACATCCTATTCTTAGAGCCAAGGTGGCGCAGTGGTTAAATGCAGCACTGCAGGCTACTGCTAGATCAGCAGTTCAGCGGTTCAAATCTCACCGGCTCAGGGTTGACTCAGCCTTCCATCCTTCCGAGGTGGGTAAAATGAGGACCCAGATTGTTGGGGGCATATGCTGACTCTCTGTAAACCGCTTAGAGAGGGCTGAAAGCCCTATGAAGCGGTATATAAGTCTACTGCTATTATGCATGCCAGTGCTGTGTGTAAGGTAATTTAAGGTGGTTCTGACAAGTGTCGCGGCATCTTCATATCCGGTCACATGGGCGGCAAGCCACTCCCATCCGGTCACATGGGCGGCAAGCCACTCCCACAAAGGAGGCCACACCCGCAGAGTAGGTTCGAACAATTTTTGAAACCCACCACTGCTTCTGTGGGTGGGAAAAGGTGCCCTGATTATGCTATGGAAGTGCATTTAGAATTCTAAATGCAGGAGACTTGTATGTCCATTTATCAGAGTTTACATGATTACATTGAAACAGGGATATATATGTTTATTCTGCGTATGTACATACACAAATAAGTCTGTGTGAAGTCTGGACACGAATGGAAGCATCTACAGCGCAAACCAGGCATCCTGAACATTTCTCCCACTCCCAGCTTATTATTAGAGGAAAACCATTTCTGATTAGAACTGAATCTCTGATGCCTGTGAATTGCAGCAGGAGATTAATTGCTAATTAAGAAATGCATGACTGAATGAAACGCATGACTGTACAATCGAAACCAGAGATTTTTTTCCCTTAGGTTTCATGAACAAATTGGGGAATGGGGGGGGGAAGGAATTTTGTTTTTAAAAATGTTAACAGCAGCAAGACTTCTTTATGTGCAGAAATGGAAGGACTCGCAAATACCAACAACGGAAGAATGGTGAAGTTAATGGCTGCTTTGACTGCAAAATTGACGGCTGTGATTAAAGAAAAGACTATCTAGCTTCATTTCTACTTGGAAACCACTTTTGGGCCTTTTTGCTTAAACTGAAATAAATGTAATTTTAACCTTGGGATTTGATGATGAGAATTCTTTGACTACAGAGGTGCTGTGTTCTATGGCATACCTTGGTTTAAAGGGTAATTGCAATTTCTAGCTCTTTCTTCTGCGTCACAATAGATATGATGAACTAACTTCCTCATTCATTTATTCTGCTTATCTCTCCTGTATGTAGAGTTTTATCCTGCCCTTTAATTTGAAGAATTGTTCTTCATTGAGAAAGGCAAGAACTAAACTCTACATACGGAGCGACACAATTGGTGGCCTCAGGTTGAAAATGGTATGCTGGTTATCTTTAGAGCTTGCTACATGTGCAAGCAAGAATCTGGAAAACTTCCATTTAAATGGTTGGCTGCTGTATTTAGCCTTTATAATAGGGTTGTTTAAATAGTCTCTTCGCAATGAAATACTTTATGTCTTCTCCTAAATCAAACTTTAAAATGCCAGAATGAAGCCGCCTTCTTGGCCATTAGCCAAAAATAATAATCATCACCAGTACATGTTTCCGGGCCAGGGCCACTAAGAGCCTCCACATATTGGTTCCACGTTTAGGTACTCCAACTCTCACATACTCAGAGTCTGCCAAGTAGTATAAGGGAGGTCAAACCCTTCAGCCATATCCTCCTTTAATGTTATTCCTTTCGCTCTATGATGGTCTTCCTCCAACTTTTAATTCTATTTCATTCTTGTGTTACCCTCAAGAATTTTGTTCTTGCCATAAAGCTGTTCCTAGATTGAGTCGGCGGTCTTGGGTCATAAGCCAACTCTGCCATCCATTCTTCTAAGAACTTTGTAAGGAAGTAGAGTTTGCAGAATGCTATCCTGTTATGAAGCTGTCTTCTATTTTACAGTCTTGGGTTGGGGTGGATGGTGATGAGTTTCTAGGCGTAATAGGAGGTGGCAATGAAAATTCAAGTCCAATAGAAAATGTTGCAGAGGAAACCTTGTCAAAGCTTGTATATTCTTTCTCATTGTCATACACAGGGGAGCTCTGTATCCTTTGGAGATTGATTCCAGACCTGATTTATCTCATTGTCTACATGGGGCTACCCTTGAAAAGCATTCGGAGACTGCAGTTAGTCCAGAATGTGGCCGCGCGAGCAATACTGGGTGTACCGAGGTACACCCATGTTATACTTGTGCTCCGCGAGCTGCACTGGCTACCAATTAGTCTCCGGACGCAATTCAAGTGTTGGTTATTACCTTTAAAGCCCTACATGGCTGAGGGCCAGCGTACCTTCAAGACCTCCTGCTGCCATATACCTCCCAACGGCCGATAAGATCCCACAGATTGGGCCTCCTTCGGAAGCCCTCAGCCAGACAATGTCGGCTGGGGGCCCCCGGAGGAGAGACTTCTCTGTGGCTGCTCCAACTCTTTGGAATCAGCTATCCCCAGAGATCCGGACCTTACTCACTCTCAGGGCCTTCAAGAAAGCTGTTAAAACCTGGCTATTCTGGCAGGCCTGAGGCTGTTGACCCCATTGTTGAGGTCCAGGCCCGATTAGAACGAATGCATGTGTTGTGATTTTAAATCTGTCCAGTGGTGGGTTTCAAAAATTTTGGAACCTCTTCTGTAGGTGTGGCCTGCTTTCTGGGTCCACTGGTGGAACCTCTTCTAACCGGTTCGGTAGCTTTGACGAACCGGTTCTACCGAATAGGTGCGAACTGGTAGGAACCCACCTCTGATCTGTCCTTTTTAAAATTATTTTCTTTCTTTCTCTTCTTCTTTTTGTAAGCCGCCTGGAGTCCTTCGGGATTGGGCGGCATATAAATTTTAGCAATAAAAATAAATAAATAAATAATAAAATTTGAGGAAAAGAAATCAATTTATTTCTCTACTAGAGTTTATTTGAAACATAGCAACCTGGTCTTTTCTTTTGCATTATTTCTGCATACTCTGTGTTTGTACACAAAGTCTTGCTTCTGTCCCTCTCTTGGATTCGAGCCATTCATTACTCCCCACCATCCCAGATACCTTCAGCAACCTGTTATAGCGTACCTAGTTCTACATTTATCATCGGCAGCTTACGTTTTCCCATTCCATCAACTAGCCATCCGAGCAACATACAATTATATTCATAATTACTGGGGAAAGCACTCCATTGCAAAATTGCTGGCACGCTAGCAATTCCTCTTTACAGCTAACATAAACACTTAAATGCAACTGACAATGGCAGCAAAATAGCTGCAGAGTCTTTGGAGGATGTTCATGTTTTTGTTTATATTTTTATAATCAATCTTCTGTCATGAAGCTTCCTATTACAACAACCTCCCAGGGTGGGGTTATTTTATTTTATTTTATTATTTTTGCAAACTGCCAGACAAATGTATTTTCTTGTGAAAAACGTAGAGGAAGGACAGGTTAGTTAGTCATTTGTTTTATTTCTTTTGAGTGCAGATGGGTTGTTATCAAGAGTCTTGATAGTGTCTATCTTGAGTCTTGACAGTGTCTATCTTGACACTGTATGAAGATCTCCACCGAAAGAGAACCTAATGGGAGAACTTTTTCCCACTCGTTTGTGTAGCTTCGAGTCAGTTTTTGACTCCTGGTGACTGCCTGGATTAGTCTCAGCAGTTTCCTTTGGCTTTTTTGGGGGTGTGGGTGGGAGTGGTCTGCCATCGCCACGGTTGAGAGAGGGGGACTGGCCCAAGATCACGGAGCTGGCTGCATGTCTGACTGCAAGAGCCGAGGTGGCACAGTGGTTAGGATGCAGTACTGCAGGCCACTTCAGCTGACTGTTATCTGCAGTTCAGCGGTTCTAATCTCACCGGCTCAAGGTTGACTCAGCCTTCCATCCTTCCGAGGTGGGTGAAATGAGGACCCAGACTGTGGGGGCGATATACTGACTCTGTAAAACCACTTAGAGAGGGCTGAAAGCCCTATGAAGCGGTATATAAGTCTAACTGCTATTGCTATTGCTATTCCTTTTCTAATCCTTTAGACCAGGGGTCTCCAACCTTTGCTGGCTGAGGAATTCCGGGAGTTGAAGTCCACAAGTCTTAAAGTTTTCTTGTGAAAAACGTAGAGGAAGGACAGGTTAGTCATTTGTTTTATTTCTTTTGAGTGCAGATGGACTGTTGTTATCAAGAGCCGAGGTGGCACAGTGGTTAGGGTGCAGTACTGCAGGCCACTGTTAATTTGTTTTTGTCCTCTCCAGTTGTCATTTTTGAAGGAGTCCATGGTTAGCACCTGCTCCTTTTTAGTAACTAGAAACAGTTTTTCAATCTTTGCTTCCAAGGTTTATTTGATTTCGGTGATCTCCATGTGTAGAGTTGTGTCCTAGATTGTTGGAAGAAAGCATTGGTTGTAAATATTGAATTTTCTTGGCAGAACTCTATCAGTCTGTCTCTTGATTCATCTAGCAAATTTCCTCATTTTTCCAGATTCTATTTCACTTCCAACTTTAATATTCCAGGCTCCTATAATTAATTTAATGGTCTTATTTTGTTGTTGTGTCAACAAGATGTTGACATTCACCACAGAACTATCCAGTTTCTTCTTGCATTTGTGATTGGAGCATACAAATGAATCATCATAATTGATTGGTTTAAGAGCCGAGGTGGCGCAGTGGTTAGGGTGCAGTACTGCAGGCCACTTCAGCTGACTGTTATCTGCAGTTCGGCGGTTCTAATCTCACCGGCTCAAGGTTGACTCAGCCTTCCATCCTTCCGAGGTGGGTGAAATGAGGACCCAGACTGTGGGGGCGATATGCTGACTATGTAAACCGCTTAGAGAGGGCTGAAAGCCCTATGAAGCGGTATATAAGTCTAACTGCTATTGCTATTATTCTACAACAAGAGGGATAGAGGCATCGACTGGATGATGTTGCTTCTTCTAATGGTTCCATTCTTCTATAGCTCAGCTGAATGGAAAATAGGTGTGAATTGGTAGATGAACAGGTTCTTTGTGAACTCTCAGTGTTTTAAGATGGATGTAAGTGACTGCAGCTTGATCAATTTTTACACCTGAAAGAAAGGCATCTAATGAATCCCAGTCCAAAGGATAATTTTTTTTTTTCCAAATTCAGCTCAGTAATTGTGTCCTCCCAATGCTGGAAAACATTTGATCAATGCTTTTGAAGTCTCTTCCAGTCTTGACACTGTATGAAGATCTCCACCGAAAGAGAACCTAATGGGAGAACTTTTTCCCACTCGTTTGTGTAGCTTCGAGTCAGTTTTTGACTCCTGGTGACTGCCTGGATTAGTCTCAGCAGTTTCCTTTGGCTTTTTTGGGGGTGTGGGTGGAGTGGTTTGCCATCGCCACGGTTGAGAGAGGGGGGACTGGCCCAAGATCACGGAGCTGGCTGCATGTCTGACTGCAAGAGCCGAGGTGGCGCAGTGGTTAGGGTGCAGTACTGCAGGCCACTTCAGCTGACTGTTATCTGCAGTTCAGCGGTTCTAATCTCACCGGCTCAAGGTTGACTCAGCCTTACATCCTTCCGAGGTGGGTAAAATGAGGACCCAGATTGTTGGGGGCGATATGCTGACTCTGTAAACCGCTTAGAGAGGGCTGAAAGCCCTATGAAGCGGTATATAAGTCTAACTGCTATTGCTATTGCTATTCCTTTCTAATCCTTTAGACCAGGGGTCTCCAACCTTTGCTGGCTGAGGAATTCCGGGAGTTGAAGTCCACAAGTCTTAAAGTTGCCAAGGTTGGAGATCCCTGCTCTTTAGACTAAGTATATCTTATTGCGATCTTCACTTTTTACACACACAGGGAGAGAAGTGAATCAATCCATTCTGTGCTGGGTGAATGGGAATCCTTACTGAAGGCGACCCTCATCTCAAGAGGTACAATGCGAAGGGAGGCAGAGGTCCGTGTTCTCAATGCCTTACTCTCTTCCTTCGAGTCAGCGAAACCCTGAGGAAAAATATCCCCCCTCTTAACAGCCTTCTAGATTCATGAGGATGGATTTTCTGGAAGGCTTTTCGTGATTAAGCGGCTAGAAGAAAATCTGTGCCATTATTTTCTGTTTGTGCTTAAAATTGTGCTTTTATTGTATTTAACACTGTGTTTGATTTGATACATTGCCTTAAGCCTCTGGCATGAGGGGGTTGATACATCTCATAAACAATCAATAATTATCCATTCCAAGATGAACCACCACATTAAACCATCATGTTGTTTGACTGGTTTTAGTTTAGCGTGACTTATGAATCCAACAAATGTGGATTATAAACTAGCTTTCAGTGCCTAGCTTTATGACCACTATGGCCAACTGAAGAATTCTGTCCAAGTTGTATATGAACCCAACCTCCAGCTCTCTTGGAGACTATCCTATGGCCAGGGGACAGAAAACGTATGAAAGCATTCCTGTTTGCCATTGATCTTCTCAAGTGCCCCTTTGAAGTATCCACAATGCTATTATGGGGGAAGAGAATGCAGGTAGCTGAAATAGAATTAGGAGACGGTATGTAGCTCTATTTATGTTCTGATGTTGATGTTACTTTATTTCACCTAATTCGAGACCGCCTACTGCCACATACTTCCCAGCGGCCAGTAAGATCCCACAGATTGGGCCTCCTTCAGATGCCGTCAGCCAGACAGTGTCGGCTGGCGGGCCCCCGGAGGAGAGCCTTCTCTGTGGCTGCTCCGACTTTTTGGAATCAGCTACCCCCGGAGATCCGAACCATACCCACTCTCATGGCCTTCGGAAAAGCTGTAAACACCTGGCCGTTCCGGCAGACCTGGGCTGTTGACCTCATTGTTGAGGTCCAGCCCCGATTAGAATGAATGCATGTGGATTTGTGATTTTAAACTGTCCTTTTTTCTCTCTTTTTTTTCTCTTTTTTTTCTCTTTTTTTTCTCTTTTTTTTCCTCTTTTTTTCTCTTTTTTTGTAAGCCGTCCGGAGTCCTTCGGGATTGGGCAGCATATAAATTATAAATAAATAAATAAATAAAATAAACTCTGCTGCAATTAGCTTATCCAGGAAAAAACAAAACCAAATAGCTATGCTGAAGCCTAATGGCCACCTATAGAATACCTATAATGCATTGATGAATTAACATCCTAGGGCTTAAAATTAAGCAAAAACAGCTACGCAGCTATTGATGTTCTGTATTATATAGACCCAGCATTACTGGCTAAATCATTAACAGCTGGATTATACCCAGTTGTCTCCAATTCTGTTATATGGCTAAAAGTCTAACATTTGAATTCTCCAATTCTTCCAACTCATTCGTTGATTACATGCTTTTGTCCAAGGAACGGTAATAAATCTTAATCTGTATTTTATTGATCACTGAAAGGAATCTAGGGAGCTAGGTAAAATCCAAAGGTAATTACCTAGTTTGTATCTGCTAGAGAAAATCTAGCTTCTCTCTGATCATCATCGTGTTTCATACAAATTTATGGCAGGGACGCAGCAATATTGTAAGACTTAAAGGTGGCACTGGGAACACTTAGATTTAAACCACACAGATAAAACCTTTAGATGCAGGACATCCATTGAGAGGCAGGACTTCCTAGGACAGGAATGCTGAAATGATCCGTAACTAACATTTGCCACCTAGCGTAGGGCAAAAAATGGAGAGGGAAGACATTGAAATTAAACCCAGGAGGATGTAAAATGGGTGCAGCGGCCTTAAAGGCTAGACAGCAATCAACTATCTTCAGTTCTAATGATACAATAAAGGTTTGTCACTAGTTGAACACTGTCTCATTGGCACTGGAGCCAGCCAAAGGGAGCCCAACATTAAAATAATCTCACCAAATTGGCATCCTCTACATTAAGTGTCACCAAAATTTTCAGCCAGCAATTACAACATAGCAGTTAGCAATAGCAGTTAGACTTATATACCACTTCATAGGGCTTTCAGCCCTCTCTAAGCGGTTTTACAGAGTCAGCATATTGCCCCCACAGTCTGGGTCCTCATCCGTCCTCGGAAGGATGGAAGGCTGAGTCAACCCTGAGCCCGTGAGATTTGAACCGCCGAACTGCAGATAGCAGTCAGCTGAAGTGGCCTGCTGTACTGCACCCTAACCATTGCGCCACCTCGGCTCTAACATATTGGAAGGGTATCATGCTGACAAGAGCCATTAGATACCCCAAATAAATGCATTGACAAAATTAGGTAGGTAGCGCTAGACTAAATACAGAATTCAAAATTACTCCAAAGATAGGTTAACGGAAATTATATTTGGATTAACTCGTTGTTTCTAAAGCAGGCTGATAGGAAACAATAGAAAAGGGATCTCCAAACTTGGCAACTGGCTGAGGAATTCTGGGAGGTGAAGTCCACAAGTCTTAAAAATTGACAAGTTTGAGGACACCTGTACTAGAAAACCACTAAGCTGGAAAGGCCTTATTGAAGCAATAAAGGAACTTGATTACATTAGAACAAAGCAGCTCAACTTCCAGCCCTGGTCTCCATGGATAATAAGTTCTGGGTGCAGCTCACTCAACTTCTCTAAAGCTTGCAATTAAAATTGCAAATTTAAAAATGCCTGGGACACATGAGATGGAATCATACCAAACTTACTTAAAAAGTTATATTGTAATAAATATAATATGAAATTATAATGATCAAATTTACTCTTTCTCCTGATATCATTGGCTTCTTTTGAATAGGTTCTTCCTGCCTCCATCTCCAATTTATGGCCAATTATGACTCCTGGCCTCCAAAATATTACACACCTGTTCTGAGTTATATTATGTACTCATGATGAATTGCAGGAATAATTAATATGTAATTCATTAGTTTCTAACCAAACTTTTTCCTGGTTCATTTCAGTATGTCCTATAGAATTATTTTTTTATGAAGTGAGGCATTGTAACAACAGGATGTACCAAGTATCAAAATATACAATTTCTCTGCAAAACATTCAGCTGTGAGATGCATAGACAGAAGAATGGTTTTGATGCTGCAGTTCCTAATGGTCTAATTAGGCAATCAGGGTTTTGAAGAACCACTGAATTATGAATAGCAATAGCAGTTAGACTTATATACCACTTCATAGGGCTTTCAGCCCTCTCTAAGCGGTTTATAGAGTCAGCATATCGCCCCCCACAGTCTGGGTCCTCATTTCACCCACTTCGGAAGGATGGAAGGCTGAGTCAACCTTTGAGCCGGTGAGATTAGAACCGCTGAACTGCAGATAGCAGTCAGCTGAAGTGGCCTGCAGTACTGCACCCTAACCACTGCGCCACCTCGGCTCTTGAAGAATATTTTTTCTTGGAAGACTTTTGAAGACTGCAACAGGGAGCCCAAGAACAAAAGCAATGTCGAAGTACAACCTGAACAAAGATTTATCTGACAAAAGAAATCAAGGATAAAATGTGAAGGACAGTTCTGTTTCTAATATATTACTTTTTAAATGTCACAACTAAAAGGTTATATAACTAAATGTAACGTTATTAAAAAACAACAACAGCTCTTGCTTACCAAGAGTGCAAGGAATTTTCTAGCTTTTGGAATATTTAATGAAAACTGTTTGTTCTATCAGCTTAAACTTCCAACAGAGAAGAAGCATGTTAGATTGCTAGGGTGTTTGTAGAATACGAAGAATGGCAATTTTCTTTCCCCAATAATTTTCGATATATTGGGTGTGGTGTGTGTGAAGCTGTCTTCTTACTTACTCCCAGATAAGAATAGAAGGCATTTTGAAAAGAAATAAACAGGTTGGAGTAAACAACTGCTATAAACTATGGATGAATCTGGAGAATAACCATAGCTTACTAAGACTTGCTTCCATAAACTTTTGTTTTTAATAATTTCTAACATCCCTCTTCTTTCTTCCTTCACTTTATCTCCACCCAGTTTGCTCCTTCTTTCTCTTGTTTTCCCAGAGCAGGTGCCCCTCAATCTATCTCCATCTTGGTGGGTTTTTTCCCTCTTACTTCCTGCAGTTTACTAGAAAGAGAGGGTGTGCCTATGCGTGACCGTCAAAAGGGCGAACAACAAAATCGCGCCCGACTAAACACGTCATCAACGCGGCGACAACAGCCAGCGGGAGAAAGAAGGGCGCTTTAAATAGCGCGTTGAAAGAAAGCGATTCAACTTAAGATAAGGGTTAGGTTTAGAGTTAGCTTTAGGGTTAGGTTAGGTTAGGTTAGGTTAGGTTAGGGTTAGGTTTAGGGTTAGGTTAGGGTTAGGGTTAGGTTTAGGGTTAGGTTTAGGGGTTAAGTTTAGGTTTAGGGTTTACAGCGTGCTTCTGTCTCAGCGCTGTTGTCGCCTGTTGATGATCAGCGACACGGTTTAGTTGGGCGGTTTTGTCGTTCGCCCTTTTGTCGGTGAACCGTGCCTATGTGTGTATGAGCACACATCAGTGGTGGGATTCATTTTTTTTTACTACCAGTTCTGTGGGCAAGGCTTGGTGGGCATAGCAGGGAAGGTATACTGTAAAATCTCCATTCCCTCCCATTCCAGGGGAAGGTTACTGCAAAATCCCCATGGCCTCCCGATCAGCTGGGACCGGGGAGGCAGAGAATAGATGGGAGGTGGAGCCAGTCAGAGGTAGTATTTACTGGTTCTCCAAACTACTCAAAATTTCTGCTACCGGTTCTTCAGAACTGGTCAGAATCTGCTGAATACCACCTCTGTAGTACATGTATTAGCATGCTTCTGCATTTGAGAGTAACTTGTCTGAAGGGGACGCGAGTATGTGCAGTTGGGGGATCGAGCTTTTAATGGGTGCATTATTTTAGAGAAAATTGACTTCTGCGTTGTTTGAATTGGTGTTCAATATTCTTCCTGTTTTCTCTCTCACATACCAACTTTGCCTTTTTTGAAATGCAGATTCTAACAGCTATGTATATACATACATAGATAGCTGTATGCGCTGTTTACTCTGAGCTACACTGTAACATAGGTGGGCTTCTACCAGTTCGCACCTATTCGGTAGAACGGTTCGTCAAATCTACCGAACCGGTTAGAAGAGGTTCCACCAGTGGACCCGGAAAGCAGGCCACACCTACAGAAGAGGTTCCAAAATTTTTGAAACCACCACTGGTCCTTGGATATGATTATTCTACACTATCATGCTCCTATTTATAAAACTCAGTGCCTCTGTGAAAGGTAAGGATGACTACTGCGTTTGTGGTGCAATCAGAACATTGCATGTGATGAAGTTGTTTTAACGCAAACCAAAGATGCCTTTTAAAACACAAGTTTACATTCTATTCTTATGCATGCCGGTGCTGTGTGTGGGGTAATTTAAGGTGGTTTACGAGTGTCGTCGGCATCTTCATATCCGGTCACATGGGTGGCAAGCCACTCCCACAAAGGAGGCCACACCCACAGAGTAGGTTCGAACAATTTTTTAAACCCACCACTGGCATATAACCTATACTGCTTCCAACAGATCCACCAGTTTCTTCGTTCTATTATACATGTAAGCCATCCGGTGCCAGAGGGACACAGGTAAGACGAGGTGGTGGCTAGTAATAGATCTGGTGGGTTTTTGCAAATGTTGATGAAATCTTGAAACATTAATGCTCATGAATTTATAATAGGACCAAAAAAATATATATGGAAAGACCTAAAACTGTTTTAGAGTTCATGTTGAAGTTTATTTGTTAGCAGAAGGTGAAAACACGGTCAACCAGCACTGTGCCATGGTTTGCTAGCTTTGTTTGGTGCTAAACATTTCATCAATAAAAGCAATCACAGGTTAAATTGACAAAATGCACTCAGCCGCAACTTGAAACAGCAAATCCCCTCCCTTAGGAGACAGAGGGAGAGAGAGTAACACCACAAGGGGGAATTCTGAAGGCCCAATGATGCAAAGTCTCTTCTTTATTCATAAGGCTTGCAAAACCTGCTACCTTCCTATTCTAATCCCATCTCCATATCCACTGTTTCAATTTGCATGGGATTTGATATGAAGTTGCAAAGCTTTATCCTCTTTCTTTTTTAAAGCCCTGGCAGTTTTAAGCCTACAATTCAATTACCTCCATAAGTTGTTTATCTTTCTTCTGCAGTTCTTGCTAATTTCTGCACTATAAAACCCACTCGCAAGAAAAATAGGTATTGCTCCACTGATACACTGCTGATTTATATTATGGATGTACAGTTACTTTCTATGATGAAATACATTTATCATTTCCCATTTCCCTAAAGCAAGAAGCAGCGTTCTTTTCTAGCTTTTATTTACCCAGCAAAATTAACTGCATATGTACCTTTTAAAAAATCAAACTCCAAAGTTACTGGCTGGAAGACAAGGAATAGTGAACTATCTATGGAGTTTGTAAACCAACTAGATGCAGTTCTTGACTTGCAACTATTCATTTAACGACTGTTTGAAGTTACAATGGCACAGAAAAAGGTCCTGATCCCCACACTTATGACTGTTGCAGCATCCCCATGGTGTGATCAAAATTTGGGCAGAGTGCCCTCTACAGGGGGAGGCAGGAGAACGAGGTGCCTCATCTAGTCTGACTTTATGATCACTCGAGCAGAGCTAAGCAAGGGTTTAAAAGCCGAAAAAATTCCTGACGTAATGAGGCACGTTGTTCTCCTGCCTCCTGTAGGGGGTTTTTTTTTTAGAGGCTTTTTTAAACAGGTAAGCAGAGTCATCCACACGGTGACTCTGGCAGCAACTAGCTCAGCCTGACCTCAGCAGCTCTTGCCTTTTTCCTTTTACATTTTTTTTTCCTTTTCATGATGGCAGGCAAGAGCAGAGTTGAAATCCTCTCTGAAAACAGCTGGAAAAGGTAGGTGTGTGGGTCGGAGGAAGGGGGAGGAATTCAAACTTCATCCTCAAGTGTAGATCCCTCCCCAAGTGTAGTTTGATTGCATGCAGAGCTACTTGCCTTTACACACCACACACACACCACACACACCTGGATAAAAGTATATAAGCCCAGCTTCACTGATTACAAGTTTGAAAAGGCAACGTGGCTCCACCTGCAATCAAAGGCTCGGATCGGAAGGCAGCAGGGGAATGGCGGGGGTGTATGGCAGCGGAGCTGCTTTCAAGCCATTGGAAAATATATCCAATCCAACTTCTGTGTTTGTGTTTGTTTGAGAGTGAGTGAGTGAGAGAAGGATCCAACTTTTCTGTGTGCGTGTGTCTGTTTGAGAGAGGGGGAGGGAGGGAGGGACGAGAGGGAGGGAGGAAGGAGCGGGAGGGAGAAGAAAAAGAATGAAGTAAAACTTTTAAAAAAAATTTAAATAGAAAAGAAGCAGCAGTATAGTTATAACATACTCAGAATTTCATGACGCGCAAGTGATTACGCCATTGACACTGAAGATTGAATCAGTCAGGGTGTGAATTTGCTTTAATAAATGCCTACCATACAAAAGAACTTAAGCAATAGAGAGAAAATGATATGATAGCACCTTGTGCTTCTGAATGCTTTTACGAATCCAGCCCTGAATCTCCACAAGGTACTTTGGTGTTTCCAGGATGAGTACTACTAATCACCAACTATTGTGCAGCTCTTCTTTCCTTTTCCCTCTGGAAAAGATTTTTTTTAGAGGTGAGAGTGTATCCCAACCCCCACCCCAAAGTGAAAAAACACAATATTGTTTTACTTATCAATCCTTCACCCCAATAAAATTCTGAGTGTGAGGCAGAGGTACAGCACGATCAACGCTTTCTGAAAATTTCCATCCCAGATCTTATGGTTGTGTTGCTTTGATTTTTAATTCTGTAGCTACTTTAATGAAAAGTGCATCAGTATATCAAAGCAAACTAAATCTGCTTGGCATTTTCAGCCAAGAAGCATAGCCTTAGAGCAGTGGTTCCCAAACTTGGCAACTTTAAGATTGTGGACTTCAACTCCCAGAATTCTCCAGCCAGGCATGCTCAGTTCCGATTTAAAGCGACAGCATTTGTTTTTCTCCTTTGCGAAAAAGTTTTCCTCCATTCTTTTTCTTCTCCCTCCCCCTCCTTCCTCCCTCTCTCCCTCCTTCTCCCATCTCTTCAAACAGCAGAGCTGGCTGGAGAATTATGGGAGTTGAAGTCCCACAAGCTTAAAAGTTGCCAAGTTTGGGAACCACTGGCCTAAGGCTACGAAAGGAAAATGGAATTGGGAAACATTTTGGTTGATATATTGCATATCTTACTGAGTAGATCACACTGAACCATTTACCGTCTTTCTCACCTATGCAAGAACAAGTTCTCTGTGCTTTTAGCAAAACTGGCACATGTCTGGTTGCTATGGCAGGCACCACAAGATGGTGCTGTGTAATAATTAGTTTTTATTATAATTGATCTTATAATTGGCCTCCATAATTATTTTAATTCAGGAAGGGATTTTTTTTTTTAAAAAAAAAGAACCCAAACTGATTTCTAATCTCTTCCAAAGTCACAAATCTCTGCGTGCAACCAGATGTCTCCCTGCTGGAATTTAGCTATAAATACTTTGTACCCAGTAAAGAGTTTTTTCTTTTCCGTGGATAATGCAGGTAATCCTCGACTTACACAATATTATTTTTTCTTATCAATTCTTCACCCCCAATAAAATTCCGAGTGTGAGGGACCTGCCAAAAGGTTAAGGCCATTCTGGATAAAATATGGTGGATTATGCAAAATATCTTTAAAAGAAGGATAAAGTTTACTCCTCAGTTATTCTTACTAGGTATATGTACTGACTTTACAGTGGTAGAGACTAATTTGATTCTGCACCTAATAACGGCAGCAAGACTGTTGGTGGCGCAATACTGAAGAAGGAAGACTTGCCTACAACTCAAGAATGGACATTGAAAGTCACAAACTTAGCCGAGATGGCTAAAATATCGGCATATCTTAAAGATCACTCAAATGAGAGATATAAACGAGACTGGGAAAAATGGATTGACTATATACAAACAAATACGGGACCAAGAAATTCCAGTTAGCCTATGCTTAAGATCAGAAATGATTTAAATTGTTTAAAGTTAGCTCAGCAAGAAGAAGCTAAGGTCAATGTAGAATGTCATTAATTTCTTTATTTCTTTTTTCTCAATAGATTTTAGACTGTGTTAGTTAAAAATCCCTACCGTGTACGGGTTCTGGGAAGTCGGGGGGGGGGTAAGGAGGAGGGGGTTGGGGGGTGGAGGGAGGGAGGGGCATACAAAAAAATTGTACTTCAATGTTTTAATGATTGACGAATGATGAAATATTTGTGTTTTTTAAAAGAAATAAAACCCTTTGGAACAAAATTCCGAGTGTGAGGCAGAGGTAAGTTTAAGTGTCCATTCGAAGTTACAATGGCACTGGAAAAAACGACCCTTCAATTGGTCCTCACAACAATTCGACATCCCCAAAGCCATTTGTGACCTTCCCAGCCACCTTCTGACAAGCAATTGGGGGGGGGGGGGGGGAAGCTGGATTCATTTAATGATGACATGATTCATTTAACAGCAATTTGTTTAACATCATGTCAAAAAAGTCATAAAATTAGGTGCAACTCAGCCACCTTGCTTAACAGCAGAGATTTCTTGGTCTCAATTGTGGTTTAAAGTTGAGGATCACCTGCAGCCACATACATAATTCCGTTACTACACCCATCATGAATACAGAATTCTTACCAACAGAAAACAATGGTCACTCCAGTAAATACCACTCTCACCCTGTCTTAAGATAAGTCTCCATACCTGGATTTTTCCCCAGCCTGAAACAATTAAAGGTACTGCCGCCCGGAGTCCTTCGGGATTGGCGGCATGTAAATTTTATTAATAAATAAAATAAAAAATAAATAAATACTGGACTTCAATCCCTGTAACTGATTGTTCAGGGTATTCTTGATTGAGAGTAATAGTGGATATATGGGATTACAGGGTTCTTAAAAGGGGGGAGGTTTTTTTTATACTAAATGATGTCTTTGGGGGGAGCCAATTAAAACTTCTACCATTGAGCCATTGATTAGAAAAATGCGCAAATCAGATTTGCAGTGTCATCTCCTACCAGTTTCCACATCTGGCTGTTCTAAACTGGGAGAGTCCTCCAAGAAGACAGAGTGGGAAATGCAGAGGGTTGCTATGAAAGCAGCTTTGGAGCTCAACAACATTGAGTTTTAAGAATCCCCTCTCATGCCCCAATTATTGAGCTCACAATGAGAAGAAAAAAATCCTAAACCAAAATAACAAAATCTAGAAGAGGGCAACACACAATCTTTTCAGACATTTGTCCTGCTGGTTTGTTCACGTGAAGGACACGATATTCAGTGGACTCTTCATATAGAGCACTTACGCTGCTTTACCAATGTTCTTACATTACATAAACAGAGAGCCTTCTCTGTGGCTGCTCCGCCCCTCTGGAACGAGCTCCCCGTGGAGATTCGAACCCTCACCACCCTCCAGGCCTTCCGCAAAGCCCTTAAAACCTGGCTGTTCCGACAGGCCTGGGGCTAAAGAGTTTTTGCCCCCCTTCTCGAATGGCATGGTTGTTGTGTGTTTTTAAATTTTGTATTGTTATGTCTTGTCTTTTATCCCCCTGTCTGTATCCCCTTCCCTGATTGAGTTGTGAGCCGCCCTGAGTCCCCTTCGGGGAAAAGGGCGGCATATAAATGTAATCAATCAATCAATCAATCAACATGTCTTATGATCTGCATAAGGACAACATTAAGCAAATCTGGGCTGGGTTTGTTGGGAATGATTTGCAGATGGAGTAGATGGTAGTGTGGTGGAGTTCAACATATCTAATATGCCTCATTTCACATTTGGCTGGCTGAGTGGAAAACAATGTTTATTTGTTTTCACATTATTTTTGCAGAATAAAGGACGTTCTTTAAAAAAACATCAGGGTGAGAGAAGTCAGAAGCAGATGTTCTCTGCTGGGCATTCTTCAAAGTTTTGAAGTATTTTATAGCTTTTCCATCTGATTCTTGAAACACACATGCATACACAATTCTACATTCATGGCTAGACCATAGGTAGCTGGCTGCCTTGGCATTTTAGAAGAGCAGAAGGATGTGTTAGGAGGTGTGTAGTCACTTCATTGTTGTTAGTATTCCCCACACATTGTCTCTTTAAAAAAAGGAGGAGGAGCCAATGTCGCGACGAGATGGTTGTGTGGTCTCAATGTTCTAAGACCACAGCCAACACTTTTGTCACTGGGTGGTCCAAACGGACCTAAACCGTCCCGAAGAGATGGTGAACAGGAAGAATACGTCTTGCTGATCTCGGGGATATCGCAAAATCCTCGGAAGAAGCAAGAGAAGTTCTTCAAGCCGGTGACAAAAAATCCAGTCAAGGCTGACAAAGTCGGGGCGGGCTCCAAAACACAAGGATACAGAAAGAGAAAGTGTTTCCAGCTGGTGAGGAATTTTTATTGTTTTTTAAAAAAGAGACTGCCTATAAAAACTCAAAAACCAATTTAAATCAAAGAATAGAAGAATCAAGTGGTGGAATTGAATTTGGGATGGTTTTGGACAGTGGTTATCTTACTTTTTTAAATGTTATTTACATGGATCGAATCTTTGCAACCTTTTGAAACGGATGGGTTAAGTTTTCTTCTAACTTCTCTTTGTGATTCTCTGTAGTTTACAGACTAAAATTTTCATCTTTTATTGCTGTGGGTATTTTTCTAATTCATTTAAGATTGGACCTCTTTTTCTAATTTGATATACAAAACAGATACAAAAGAAACTCTTTAATAGTGTCTCCGCTCGGAGGCTGGGAGGTTTTGTTGATCTGAGTTTTTTGTATTCAAAATGGAACATTTCTTCTTTCTTTCACAGATTGCTTTGACTTGGCACCACAAGGCTTTAATGTTTGGCTACAGACTGATAAGAGCACACAGATGTCTTTTTGAAGTATGTTTTCGACCAGAGAGAAGTGAGAGCAGCGTTCTTTGTGAATCTATGCTTTAATTTTGTTGATCTTTCAAGCTAGAGTAGCTGTGTTTGTCAGAATGACACAATCCCAAGGAAAAATAGAGGTCTTGACTTTGCAAATATATTTTCAGAACTACAGAAATTATCAAATATAGTAGAGAAAAAACTGGAATACCTAGAGCACATAACAAGAAAATATGATGAAAAAATTGAAAATGTTCATCAAATGCAAAACAGGGTGATTGAAACTCAAAAAACCGAAGTGGAAAATGAATATAAAGATACTAAACCTGCTGATATCTATGGTAATTGGTTTGTTCCTGAAAATGGAAAGAATGGAATACAGAAAGAGGAATTAAATGGAGAGGAAATCTATTTCAAAGGTCAAGATATAGAAGAAGATAAAATTAAAGAACCTATGGACTTTAAAGAAATTCCACTAGCAAACGTTTTGATAACACTGCTGACAATCAAAGACAAACTGAATAAGGAAACAGAAAGAGGGCATCAAGATTAAATGAGAGATCTTATAAGCAAGGAGTTGCTAAGAGGAGTCCATACAAAGCTGATCAAGAAGATGACTAGAGGATTGGTACCACAAATGGCAGAAGATATGAGATTGTTTTGTTATTGGAAAGATACAGGTTGATAGATGGAAGAATATAACTTAAAACTAGTTAAACTTAGTGAAATTTAGTGATAATAGATATAGTTAAAGAAATAATTGATAATGATAATAATGTATACAATGTGTAGTGTTATGGTAAGTAATAATTGGATACGAATATTGAATGGTACCCATGAAAGGAAGATTAGAAATCCTTTTGGATTATATACAAAGGTTAATAAAAAGAACTACTGTATATACTCGAGTATAAGCCTAGTTTTTCAGCCCACTTTTTGGGCTGAAAAAGCCGCCTCGGCTTATACTCGAGTCAGTGAAAAATTTGCTCGAAATGGAGGAGAAAAAGGGGCGGGGCCATGCCACTGGGTGACACTCGTGAATGGCCCAGTGCCCCTGTGAGTTTCCCCTCCCTCTGTGTCAGTTTGCCGCGCAGCGCGCACCGCACCATCCCCCCTCCTCACGTTCTAATGTAATGCAGGGCTGTCTTACGATTCCCCTTCCTCCCCCTCCTGCCGCTCTGCAACGATGTCCCACCTCCTCCTTGTTATGGCAAGCAGCCACATAGCGATGTCCCACCTCCTCTGGTACAGTGATCCAATGATAGGAATCACTGTGCCGTGTGTCATAGGAGGCGGGACATCGCTCCCGCGGCTGCACGGGACATCATCATCACAGCGGGACATCAGCATCATGAGGTGAGTGAAGTATTTCATTGAATACACCGCTAGTTTACTGTTTTTCTTTGAAATAAATATTCAAAAACATTATTGGTATCTATTTTTATTTTTGAAATTTACCGGTAGCTGCTGCATTTCCCACCCTAGGCTTATACTCGAGTCAATAACTTTTCCAGTTTTTTGTGGTAAAATTCGGTGCCTCGGCTTATATTCGGGTCGGCCTATACTCGAGTATATACAGTAAGTTAGATACAGTTAAGTTTTCATTATTAGGGGGAAAATGTTATGATACAGGATATAATCAAATAAAGGAGGGATAATGATGACAACCTATATATATGTATGGAATGTAAGGAAACTGGATGAAAATTGCAAACAGTGATCTGGAAAGGAGGATTAGAAAAGTTTGTTACTAAATATTATGGATGTTTAGCTAGAATAGGGCATAAGGATTCAGTGTTATTGGAAAATTTTAGAAATATTAAATGAAATGCCAGTATGTGGTTATGTATTAAATCCTGGTATATTTTATGATGAAGGATGTTTAAATAATTATAGTCAAATAAAAATGGAGGTATAAGGGTAACATGTCTAAATATTTGAGTTAAAATACTTGAGCTAATATGAATTATGCTCGATGACTGTGGAAGAGATGCACGAAAACCTTTTGTAACCAACTGATACACTTTCTACAGTATGTAAGGAAGGAAGATTTTATGTGTTGTGTTTGTTTTGAAAATAAAAATAAATTCTATTTTTAAAAAAAGATATGGAACCTAAGGGAGTTTTGGCAAATAACATCTAGTTATGGAGAGGCCCAGCAGAAGTTAAGCACTAGTTAAAGCCTTGTTTACAAATAACTCTGTGCTGAAAACATTCCAACCCCTAACCCTAACCCAGTGGTTCCCAAACTTGGCAACTTTAAGACTTGTGGACTTCAACTCCCAGAATTCTCCAGCCAGCAGACCTCTGCTGGCTGGAGAATTCTGGGAGTTGAAGTCCACAAGTCTTAAAGTTGCCAAGTTTGGGAACCACTGCCCTAACCTATAGCTTGGTTCATGAATCATGTTAAGCCATAGAATAACTTGACCACTGCCATTCCAAGTCAGAATGTAATTAAGTTTTGGTTTAGCATGTGTGACCCCAGCCATGATCTAAATTGGTCCAAATAGGAAATCGTGGTAGAATCTTAATTTGGCCATGCCATTGTCCCAGGGTAGGCCTTGGCCTACAATCAAGACAAAATCTCAAGGGGCGAGTTCTACAGAACTATTAACTTCTATGTTTTGCTTATTTTTTTTTTTTAATAAGAGTCAGCCATCCTATTCCATTCTATTCCATAATGTAGTTATTTGCTGTACAGGACAAATACTCTATTGGGAAATACAGTTTCTTAAAGTTTATGCTCCTCTAAAGGGAAGCCAGATAAATTGGCAAAGCCTCAAAAAAATTAAGACAATTGTTTTGAAACTTTCAGACAAAGATTAAGGGGTTAATTATCAGCATGCAGTTACCACGGCAGCTATCAATAATTTTTTTAAAGAAGATATTGGACAGCCATTTGTCCAGAATGGTATAGGGTCTCCTGCTTGTATATCTATCTATCTATCTATCTATCTATCTATCTATCTATCTATCTATCTATCTATCTATCTATCTATCATCTATCTATTTATCTATAATATTTATTTATTTATTTATTTATTTATTTATTAGATATATACCGCTTCATAGGGCTTTCAGCCCTCTCTAAGCGGTTTACAGATTTTTAGCAAATTGAGTCAGCATATCTCCCCCCACAGTCTGGGTCCTCCTTTTACCCACCTCGGAAGGATGGAAGGCTGAGTCAACCTTTGAGCCGGTGAGATTTGAACCGCTGAACTGCAGATAACAGTCAGCTGAAGTGGCCTGCAGTACTGCACCCTAACCACTGCGCCGCCTTGGCTCTCTTATATAGGGGGGGTTGGATGAGAAGATCTTCCAACTCTTTTATTCTGTTACCACCTCCACACCTAATTTAAAAGTAAATGGCTGTTAGCATATTTGCAGAGTCCATGTACACGTTAAGCCACAATACTATTCATCTGCTGTACCATCTGTTTATAAATCATGGTTTAAGAATAAAACAAATCATAGCTTAGCATGTGTCAATCTGGATCATATTTCCGTTTTCAACTAGGCCAGAGACTCTTCAGGAAGTACGCAAGTTAGAGAGGGTTGTATTTTATGTTTCTCCAATTAAGCCAACTCATTATACACCAGCAATCAAATAAACAGGACCCAGCATACACTGGAACAATGAAGGAAAAACAACACTTCCTTCAAGGAGCAATTAAAGAGGAAATAAGAGCCTAATCTAGGTTGATAGGATGAGTTTCAAGAGCCGAGGTGGCGCAGTGGTTAGAGTGCAGCACTGCAGGCTACTTCAGCTGACTGCAGTTCGGCTGTTCAAATCTCACCAGCTCAGGGTTAACTCAGCCTTCCATCCTTCCGAGGTGGGTAAAATGAGGACCCGGATTGTTGGGGGCAATATGCTGACTCTCTGTAAACTGCTTAGAGAGGGCTGAAAGCCCTATGAAGCAGTATATAAGTCTAACTGCTATTGCTATTGCTAGTTTTCATATATAAACTGCCAGCAAACTGCACCACCCCATGCACCAATGATTTACCTAGTCTAGTCTAATAAAACCTTTGCAAGATGAAGAGTAAGTTCAGAGACACAGAGAGCCTAACAATTCAATCCTGAGCTACATCCATTCACCACTATTGTAACCAAACTCAATTACCAAAGGCCCTGAAAGGATTTTACCTTTTCCAAGTTCATTTTTATTTTCAAATGGAACTTCGCATGTATGAAATAGATATTAATAAAAATTTGCCCTATTTGCCAGTACAAAATGCAGGTTTCTGGGAAACAGATTCCATCTATTTTGTTCTTGTTGTATCATGTCCCTTTTGGCATCTTGCAATCAATGTTGCTCTAAGAACTGACCTCATCGTGAGGCATTCTATTAAATTCAACTACTTTCCCCCCCCCCTATTCTTTGGGATAGAATTTGTTTTTCTCATATCGAGACTGCAAAGAGGCCTTGTGGACTTCAAGAAAAGCGTAACTAATGCTGTCATTTTTTTTCCCTCATGGCAAATCGGCAAAGGCCTCAAAGTATTAAGAAACTTCCCCAATCTGGTGTCCGCTAAAGACATCAGCCCCGCAAGGCATTTAGGGTACAAACAGTGGTGGGTTCCAGATCTCGTTCCAACCGTTGGAACGGGCCCGGCGGCGTCCACAGGGATGCGTGCAGCACACACATTTGTCTTACCACCTCTGTGAGTCTCCGCGACACTCCAGCTGCTCAGTGGTGCGTCGCACAGGCACTGTATGCGCCATGCGCGGAAACCTTAAAAGACAGGTGAGGAGCTGGGGCGGGCGAGTGGGCCCTCCGGAGCACCAGAATGGTATCCAGTGCTCCGGACAGGCTCCGGTATGCCCGTATCAGGGTGTACCGCCTGCAACCCACCACTGGGTACAAAGGCAGAAAAGCTTGATTATGCTCTCCCACCCTCATGGCCTTCAGAAAAGCTTCAAGACCTGGCTATTCCGGCAGGCCTGGGGCTGTTGACTTCTTTGTTGAAGTCCAGCCCCGACTGAAATGAATGTATCTGTGTTGTTTTTTTAACTTGTTTATTTTATTTTTATTTTATTTTATTTCCCTCCCTGTAAGCCGCCCGGAGTCCTCCGGGATTGGGCGGCCTATAAATAATATTAAACTTGAAACTTGAAACTTTTAAGAATTCAAAGCTTGCATTTATAGCTTTACTTGATTTATTTATTATTAAACGCGTATCTCTCCCATCTTGCTGAGGGTGCTCTAGGCAGCTTATAGTCACAAAATTAAAGTACAATATAAACTGTTAAAATAAAAAGCATAAATGTAAGATTCAGTTAAAATCCAATTAACCAACATGGGAGGAAGATAGCAAAGGGCATGTGGGGAGGAGGTGGGATCTGTCCAATGCATTAACCACTTCCAAGGTGCCACTCAGCCATTAGAGCAGAGAGGGTGGGCACCAGAGGTGGGTTCCTACCAGTTCGTACCTATTCGGTAGAACCAGTTCATCAAATCTACCGAACCGGTTAGAAGAGGTTCCACCAGTGGTCCCGGAAAGCAGGCCACACCTACAGAAGAGGTCCCAAAATTTTTTGAAACCCTCCACTGACACACATACACACACACACAGAGACAGACAGACCGACACACAGAGAGAAAGATAAAGAAAGGAAGAAATAAATAAAAAAATAAAAAAGAAAGAAAAAGAGTGAGAGATGAAAGAAAAAAAGAAAAAAGGGACAGAGAGACAAAAGGAAGGAGAGAGAGGGGGGGAGAGAGAGAGAACACATGGCTGGCAAGCCACTCTCACCAGGTCACATGGCTGGCAAGCCACGCCCACAAAGGAGGCCACACCCACAGAGTAGGTTCCAAAAATTTTTAAAGCCCACCACTGGTAGGCACCATAGCAAAAAAAAGGCTCTTTGCGTGGATCCTGCCAGCCAGAATTCCTTGGCTGATGGAGTCCACAACAGGCCTCTTCTGCCAGCACAGGCAGGGCAGGGTAGTTCCATTGGGATGAGATGGTTTCTCAGATAGCCTGGAGCCATGCCATGCAGGCCTTTAAACAGGATAACCAACATCTTGTGGAACCAGCAGTGTAACATAACCACCCTACGGGCTAAAGAGCACAGAGCTGCTTTCTTTAGCCTAGTTCAGCTCTTAAAGCCAAACAGTTGAACACAATGCAACATACAGCCTTACATGGGTAACTATCACCTGTGGGCTGTAGAATTCCAGATGGCCACTAGGTGATAGCGGAGCAATACAGAAATTTCTGGTATGTTGCTACCATCTAGTGGCCATACAGATGTCTGCAGCTCAGGTGCAGCTCTTAAAAGTATTTTATTGTTTTGATATTCAGAAAACAAAAAAATAATAATTAAAAATGTGTTGAATTATTTTTATGTTGACTATAATAGACTATAGAGTTCTACCTTTTTGTGCACGCACTTTGTTGGCCAATTGTGGTCTAGACCAGGGGTCTTCAACCTTGGCAACGTTAAGCCTTGTGGACTTCAACTCCCAGAATTCCTAAGCCAAAGCTGGTTGAGGAATTCTGGGAATTGAAGTCCACAAGTCTTAACGTTGCCAAGGTTGGAGACCCCTGGTCTAGACTGCAGTACAGAGAAGTTGAAAGGGGTGGAGAACTTGGAACACTTAGCAGTAATGTAGCACATTTACATTCTCCTCCGCAACCTTACCCTTCCTGCAATTAAAAAAAAGTGTTCCTGTCAACACACCAGAGACAGGAAACATACTTGCCCGTATTTTGTGACCTTTGCCAGAAAAGTACCTGGAGAAGCAAACCCCGCCCCAACCCCATAATTAAAGAATGCAAAACAGCCAGGACTTGAAACAATTAACAAATTCTTTTCCTGTATCCAGGAAGAAAGAGTCAATTTGTTCTAAGAGTCAAGAGGTTTTTAAAATAGCCTTATTATTTTTTGTTCTGCAGTCTATTGTTCACAAAATCAATAAAGATCCAAGAACTGTGAATGACCCCAACTTAAGATATTAGTTTGCCCTCATGCCAAAATTAAGTAGACCGGAATGGGCAGAACAAGATCTATCCCTGCAGAGGGCTGAGGCAAATATCTTGCTGAAATCCAGTTTGCTGCTTTGTTTTAAAATAGGATTATGGTCTGCAGAACCCTTGCAATCAAAGACACAGCTAGCTTGCCACTTTATTTCCCTCTCTGCAACATACGGAAATGGTCTGTATTAGGAACACATAAGAACAAGACCAACAAGGCATGTTGGCAATAAATGCAAGATCAGGACATATACTATACAAATGCATGCTTTGAGAAAGGAGGGAAGGAAGGAAGGAAGGAAAGAGAGAAGGAGGGAAGGATTTGGATTTGGATTTATTTGGATTTATTACATCTATATACCGCCCTTTTCCCCGAAGGGGACTCAGGGCGGCTCACAATTCAATCAGGGAAGGGGGAACAGACAGGGGGAAGGAGGGAGGGAAGGAAGGAGGGAAGGAAGGAAGGGGAGTAGGAGAGAAGAAACGAGGGAAGGAAAAAGGGAGGGAGGGAAGAAGAAGTAGGACCGTTGTAAGATAAGATGGATCTATGGGATGTTAAGAAAGCAATCTTCAAGTATATTGTAGGGAAAAATTGTTATAAATACATATTATTAATAACAGTTATGAGATCATATAATTGTGAATGTATATATGAAATTGATAAAATAAAAAATAAAATAAATGCATGCTTTGCAATGAAGAAGATTTGTAGTAGATGTTCAAGAATTCTCAGAAAATACATTCATATAGGAAGTATTACATTAAAAAAAAAAGATTTGTTAAATCTCAAAGTATTAAGATCTTTCCTAAATAGCAAACACCGGCTTGGGTCTGTACTATAGAAGCACATATGGAAAAGATTCAAAGGATAGGAGAGATGTCCAATTTAGTTTTACACTCTGATTGGTCATTACATATTGAGTATCACTGTTAAGCACATACTAAAAGCACAAATCCATAAATATAGACGTACGCAGAAAGCAAAAGCTACAATTAAAGAAATTGCATATTAACATTCATGTAAAGTAGTAAAAAGATGAATAGCGTCTTCAAACCTAAGGCCTTACATTGCTGAAAGATATTGTTGCATTTTTCTGTAAATTATATTTCTTTCGTAGGAATCCATAAACGTCGTCAGCTTCCTCTTTGTTCCATTTAACAGAATCTCGTTTTTTAAAAAGAACTATATTGTTGCAAAAATTGTATTTCTTATTCATGCATTCTTTTTATGGTAAGAGTGATAAGATATAATTTTAAATGCCCAATGTTATTATCAAATTCTGTCTGTAGTGATCTTACACAACTCATTCCCGGGTGTTCTTGCTAAGAAACTGCCACTATTAAAAAAAAAACTGGGAGCATTTTTTGTTATTGTTTCTTAATTTCTAATATATTGTGAATAGGCAGTTCTATAAGATGCAACAATTATTTCCGTTTTGGAGAGACCTCTCCATCTAATTCTTATTCATTTATCCAGACATATACACCATTCAGCCATAATATTAAAGCAGGTACTTGTATTTCTGATTTCGTTTAATCTTCAATATCTATACTGAAATGCTTCTTGGTCCATGTTATTTGGTCTATTTAAACACTATTCCTTTTGTACTGTTCCCATCATGTTTTAGAAGTCATCCTACACTTCTGAAAACTTATTCTGCCTTTCCAAGTACAGATAATCCTCTATTTATGACAATTGACCTACAGAAATAACTGTATATGGTTCTTAATTACCTTGACAGCTCAAGGCTACCAAGATTTCCATTTTTTTTGTCCTTTAATTTTGTTTTGTCAATTTAACCTTAAATATAACTTGAGTAAAAAAACATGCTTTTGATAGGGATCATTAAATCTAGAAAAAACATGAGCCCTAAGAGGGCAGAGACTTGTTTTACTTCGAGGGCTGGGAAGAAATGGATGAGGTGATGTCCACATGGATTTTGATTACAGCTTTCTTCATCTCCAGTGAGATATCATGAGAAATGTAATCTGTAAGAACGGACAGGCACTCCAGCTTACAGGTCCCTTCCCTAACATTACCATACTTCTAACATTTGAATAATAACCTGAAGCCACGTACACTCAAGACTCATTTTGACATATGCAATTATCAATAAAGCTTTTAATTAGAGTTCATTGATTCAGCCTCAGAAAATTCACTATTTACAGAATGAGACTTATTGGCGAATGACACCAATTAAGAGGCTATTTTGTTGGAGTGTCAGAGGAGAATTCAGTTACTAAAATATGGATTCATAGCAAACAAAACAGAAAAAAAAGCTACTAGGAATATTGACTAGGGAAACAGATATTAAAATTAACTTGTTGAATTGAAATATCCTATCTAAAGGTACGATAGCCTTTGAACTCATCATTTTAGTCTCTACAAATCCAAATGCTTAACTGTGAATACCAGGGAACGTTTCCTTACAATCAAGGATGGAAGTTTAGTTTAGTTTAGTTTACCCTTTATTTGTATGCCGCCCTTTTACCTGGGGGGACTCAGGGCGGCTCACAGTTCAAAAAGGGGGGGGGGAGACAAACAATATTCCACATGAAGACAATACAACATATTAAAAAGAGAGCACAACAGTCATACAATCACACAATTCGGGTGGGGTTAGAATCTTAACCCCAGGCCAGCCGGGACAGCCAGATCTTTAAAGCGGCGCGGAAGGACTGGAGGGTGGTGAGGGTCCGAATCTCCACGGGGAGTTCGTTCCAGAGGGTCGGAGCAGCCACCGAGAAGGCTCTCCTCCGGGTAGTTGCCAGTCTACACTGGCTGGAAGATGGAATTCGGAGGAGGCCTAATCGATGCGATCGGATCGGTCTAGTGGAGGTAATTGGCAGTAGGCGGTCTCTCAATTACCCAGGCCCACTACCATGAAGGGCTTTGTAGGTGATAAGTAGCACCTTGAATCGCATCCGGAGATCAACAGGTAGCCAGTGCAGCTCGCGGAGGATAGGTGTTACGTGGGTGAAGCGAGGTGCACCCACAATCGCTCGCGCGGCCACATTCTGGACTAGCTGAAGTCGCCGAATGCTCTTCAAGGGCTGCCCCATGTAGAGCACATTGCAGTATTCCAGCCTAGAGGTCACAAGGGCACGAGTGACTGTTGTGAGGGCCTCCCGGTTCAGATAGGGCCGCAAGAAATCACACCGCCTCTGTATTGATACAGCAATGTCACATCCGTATGACATTGGATACAATTACATTGGAAATATAATTCATTTTTATTTTGCCCACTACTCACTGCTAAAACCAGTTTTACTCTAAACTGTATAGTGTCTGGTTAAAATTCCAAAATACATCATAACAAAGTTATTAGATGTAGTCTTATCAATGTACTAATCTTATCCATTTATAGCAAACAAGAAGTTACACGAATTGTTATGACTCTTTTACTTGTGGTCTTAAATTGAAATAGATTTTAATTACAGTGGCCTTGCATATACATTAAGGTGCATTTTGTTTTTTTAAAAAATAAATTTTTACAAAAAAAATTAAACAATTTTTTTTAAAAGAATGGATAGATATGAAGTTTATTCAGTTCCCTGATTACTTTAGGGAGAACTGATTTGGTAGCTTGAATTCATTTTTCAATTTCTGCAATTTTTCACATAGGAGGGCTTATTATCTTTAAAGCCCTACATGGCCTAGGACGCGGATATCTGCGAGACCGTCTTCCGCCACATACCTCCCAACGGCTGATAAGATCGCACAGGGTGGGCATTCTCCAGGTGCCGTCAGCCAGACAATGTCGGCTGGCGGCTCCCCGGGGGAGGGCCTTCTCTGTAGCCGCTCCGACCCTCTGGAATGAGCTGCCCCCAGAGATCCGGACCCTGCCCACTCTCATGGCCTTCCGAAAGGCTATCAAAACCTGGCTATTCCGGCAGGCCTGGGGCTGTTGACCTCATGACTGTGGTCCAGCCCCAACCAGATTGAGTGCATGATGTGGTTTTTAATCTGTTTCTCTGTTTTCTTTTAATTCTTTATTATTTTTTTAAGATGTGTTTCTGTAAGCCGCCCGGAGTCCTTCGGGATTGGGTGGCCTATAAATTTATTAAATCAAATCAAATCAATCAAATCAAATCAGTTAAGTTAGTCTTGGCTAATAGCTTTTACATAAGGGAATTGGAATAAGACACCCAACACTGCAATATTTCCCACTGGAAGGATACGGAAAACCATGTAAATAGCTAACCTGAGACAACAGTTTTGACGCCAGTGCACAATACCTTGGAAACGATAAACGATTCACTGCTCCTGAATCTAGAAATGGCTTAACCAGCTGGATTTCATTTCTGTGTGAAATTTGAATAAATCCTAATAGTAATGTCTGAATCTGCAAATGTCACACAAATTTGTGTCTTGCAAGCCTGAAACCTAAATACTAAACAAAGTCTCTACCCAGAATCAATTTCTTATCTTCCTTCCAGCTTCAGTTCATGTGTTGTTGTCATTTTCCTTCAACCATACAGCTTTGTCACCTAATTACCTCTTTCAGCACTGATTGCTTATGTCCTGGTGAGTGTCAAATTTCCATAGCTGGGGAGAAAATGAGTATATGTCAGTAGATTAAAAAAATATCATTCCATATTAGAGATTCAAATACAGGAAATTTTTAGGAAGAAATAGTGACTCTAGAAGGTTCAAACTACATAACTATAAAACTATAACTACTATAAAAGAGCACCTCAAAGGTTGTCATAAAATATTTCAGGGTCCAATGCAGGAAATCAAGTAGTTTTCCTTCTAATCATCATGCGCAACACCTTCACCTGAAAATCCTTCAAACAAAAAACAACAGTGAAGCACCAGAATACTCTCAACCTTTGATTCAAGCATTGGTCAGTCCAATGAATCCAGTGGTGGGGTTCAATTTTTTTTACTACTGGTTCTGTGGGCGTGGCTTGGTGGGCATAGCAGAGGAAGGGTACTGTAAAATCTCAATTCTCTCCCCACTCCAGGGTAAGGTTACTGCAAAATCCCCATTTCCTCCTGATCAGCTGGGACTCGGGAGGCAGAGAATAGATAGGGGCGTGGCCAGCCAGAGAGGGCATCTACCGGTTCTCTGAACTACTCAAAATTTCTGCTACCGGTTCTCCAGAACTGTTCAGAACCTGCTGAATATCACCTCTGAATCAATCCCTTGGTAAGTAACTTGTTAAGGAACCATATTTCTTTTACTGTATCACACTAATAAATGGCTCATATCCAGTACTGGGATGATACCTACACTCTCAATTGAATACATTGCTGTGTTTTATAACTTAGTAATGCAAGCGATGATATTCCCTGTGACATTCTATGGATGTGAAAGTTGGACTTTGATGAAGCCAGAGCAGTATTCTTGCTTTTGAACTCTGGATTGCTGGAGAACCATGGAACATCATGGAAACAAGCAAATTCATCCCTGAAGAAATCAATCCAGATTTTTCTCGAGGCACAAATATCCAGGTTTAAATTATCCTTATATTATGGGCTCGCTTACAGTAGCGATGGCTGTACCATTAAAAAAACTTAAAGGATTGGGGTACAGATAGATTATCATAGAGAAAATCTATCTATGTGATCATTAAGAGTCGACATCAACTTGAACGGCACATAACCAATCAATCAATAATTAAGAATTCTATCAAAGGAGCCACACAGAGTGATTCACTATTGGTTACTATAAAATAACAAAGCATTTCCACAGAGGCAGAGATAATGCGCATAGGGGCACTAAAATGGAAGAACCACCACTCTTTCAATCTCCTCAGGTTCAAGCTAGCAAGGAAAGAAAATAAAAACCGCAGTTTTCTCCTCAATGTCTTCAGCCTTTGTTTCCTTCCCTCAAGTTTCTCCAACATTCACACAGCTACCCAATCCAAGGACTGTTAACTGCTTCTATATTCCATAAAACAATTTTAAGTAAATACACATTTTCCAACTCAGTGGCTACAGTAACAGACTATTCCAGGCTCTTTTCATTGTTTTGCAAAATATTGGAATCAAGCAACAGCTTCTGAACGTGCGTGTGGGAATACTACAATTTTTGCAAGCAGAAACCGTGGATTCTTCAAAGCCCTTAAGAGTGTCGCAAAAAAAAATAATAATGCTTTGCCACTGGCAATCAACCGGCTAGGTTTATAAAATATCTGATGTTCCCTCTTTCCCCACAGGCCAAAGGTATTAAAATAGTCTTCATCCATGCATGAATCATACTTTATATAACAATGCAATGAAAAGCTGCAGCCTCCGAAGACCAACAAGTAATCCGTCAAGATATTGTGCAATATTGATAGATAACCACGTAAGATGTCTTACCGAGGGATCTCCACCTTCTACTGTAATAAAGCCGATCAGAAGTTGTATCTTAAAGAACTGAGAACTGAAAAGTCCAATTCAATGATGTGAATGCTGTGGCTTTCAGCCACTTTCAGTCCACATTTACAAATACAGGGGCAATACAAAACTCTCTTTATCATACTGCTGCAGATATTTTTTTAAGCAATTATGCTTGATTACTTTAAGCATGCTTCATAAAGAACATTGCTAGAAGACATGTTCTCCATACAACATCTCTGTCTTCAGAGCTCCACTTTCAATGAATAGATTTCTTATTACAGCCCAAAGGCTGGAAATTTACAAAGCCTACAAGGGGAAAAAAAGGCCAGAAAATAGAATATGTGATAAAGGAGACATTTAAAAAGTTGGAAGAATATTATAGGTAATCCTCAACTTATGCCCCACCTGATCCCATTCCCCATAAAAATGTTAATAGCTCCACCCTGCTGGCCCTTAAGAAAGTCCCGAGGACCTGTGGTTCTTTTCCCAGATGTTGGACCAGTATGGTCCATGAGCCTGCTTTAATGCTATGAGATCACAGTTTGATCCTTGTGTGGCTTATTTTATTCTTTTTTTCCCATATTGTCATATTTTGAACCTTTGTTAGCTACCCGTAATTAGGCCATCGCATAAACTAAACAAACAAATGAGTAAGTAAATAATATGCCCCAAGAATTTAGATGGGAAAGGAGGAAAATACTACGACAACACAATTATTAGCTGGAAGAAGATCTTAGACTAAATACATCTGATGGACACGTTCAGTAGATCTCTTAAGAGTGTTTCACAGCTGAAAAGGCTACTCCAATAAAGGCTTTTTTCAGGGTGACCTCCTGCTATCTTATTGTGAGCAGCAGCATCTCACAATAAAAGTTTGAAAAAGCATCTTGGGAGTTTTGCAGACACTGTTAAGATCAAAATCAACAGCTTTCTGGATGTATCTATTGCTTAAACTATGCGGACGCCCATCTCACAACAAGTTAATTCTGGGCAGCAAACAAACCAGAGGTGGGTTCCTACCAGTTCGCACCTATTCGGTAGAACCAAACCGGTTAGAAGAGGTTCCACCAGTGGACCCGGAAAGCAGGCCACACCTACAGAAGAGGTTCCAAATTTTTTTGAAACCCACCACTGGTCCTTGGATATGATTATTCTACACTATCATGCTCCTATTTATAAAACCCATTGCCTCTGTGAAAGGTAAGGATGACTACTGCGTTTGTGGTGCAAGCAGAACATTCCGTGTGTTGAAGTTGTTTTAACGCAAACCAAAGATGCCTTTTAAAAAACAAGTTTACATCATATTCTTATGCATGCCAGTGCTGTGTGGGGGGTAATTTAAGGTGGTTCTGACAAGTGTCGTTGGCATCTTCATATCCGGTCGCATGGGCGGCAAGCTACTCCCATCCAGTCACATGGGCGGCAAGCCACTCCCACAAAGGAGGCCACACCCACAGAGTAGGTTCGAACGATTTTTGAAACCCACCACTGATACAAACAGTAGCTACAAGTCTGATTCATGACGCCTGAGGTACACAATAAATAACAATAAATCCTAATAAAACACACACACACACACACAGGCTCACCCAGCCTCCTGGCCCAAATGTTGGAGGAAACAAACAGGTCTTACAAAAGGCTAACTGGATTCCCCTTACCGTCCCCCTATGCATCATAGGGAATGACGATGGTTGTTCCATGATATTCTAGCCATCTGACGTTCCTATGTAGCTCTTTTCCTGACTGCAGGGGTTGGAAGAAGTTTTGTTAAATCTCTCTTTGGAATACATCAGCATTGGTGACAGCTTTAATTAATTCTTTAAAAATAAACTGCAATTTCATGAACTGCAGTTATACTGTATGATTCAGCCAAGGTGTCGCATAGTTAAAAAGTTTCATGGATGGTAAATATGTCAGTGTTCAGCAATTCTCTCCCTCTCTCTACCTATACACATTTAAAAAAAATAGAGAACAAAGCAAATATTTGTAAAATCTGTGTAACAGTACTGATTTTATCGGATTTTCTTTCCATATGTCAGGTTTCCAGTTTCTACAGATCAGGTAGATAGATAGGCTATTCCAGAAATCTTATTTTGAGATTTTTGAATGCTAAACTTAATATGATAAAAAAAAGAGTGAACATTTCAGAGAGCTGTGCTTTCTCTAAATTCTTTAAAATGGTGGAGGCATGCTAGAAAGGATCATATTAATTATAGAAAAAAATATTAATCAAGGGTTATTAGAGATAGTGGAATGAGAACACCCTTGATAGGCTTCATTTGAGATCTGAAATGAAGTTCACTTGAAAAGAAACTTAGAGGATTTTTAATTTCCCCTTTACTCTCAACAGCCATACATTTAAAATGCCAGTGCTGTTCTACTACAGCTAATGATTGTCTGTGAGCAATGGATGTGTGAAGTTAGCCATCCCAAAGGCAGTCTTCTTCAAAAGACTTTTTTACATATATCCCCCTCCAAAAAGACCATACTGTTGCCCCAGTTTCCCACTTCCACTCCCCACATAGATAATAAGATGCACTAACAGAGGCGGGTAGCTTAAAAGGATATTGGAAAGATATAGGAGAAAGGGGAAAAATAGATCTCTGCTTGAAGAGGGAAATGGAAAAGGAGGACATACAAAAAAAAACCCACAGTTTTTAAGTTTTAGTACTTCCAAGCTTGCAAAGTCTAGCAAATTGCCTAAGGCATTCCAAAATATAAGTGAAGCAGTTGCAGTCTAATATTATACTGTGATACGTGACCTGTATGTATATATATGCTAAAAAAAAAATAAGTTATGTATCCAGTCAATCCACATTTAAAAAGCTGGATTTTAGTAACTAATTTACACATGTTTGAGTTACATTTTGAACAATTTAATTGTTTTACTAATTGGGGGGGCATTTACATATGACCCTAAACTCCACCCACTAATGGCTGGTGAATTTTATGTATATATGCTTTAAAAAAAAAGTTATGTATCCAGTCAATCCACATTAAAAAAGCTGGATTTTAGTAACCAATTTGCACATGTTTGAGTTACATTTTGAACAATTTTAATTGTTTTGCTAATTTGGGGGGGAGGCATTTACATATGACCCTAAACTCCACCCACTAATGGCTGGTGAATTTTATGTATATATGCTAAAAAAAAAATAAGTTATGTATCCAGTCAATCCACATTTAAAAAGCTGGATTTTAGTAACTAATTTGCACATGTTTGAGTTACATTTTGAACAATTTAATTGTTTTACTAATTGGGGGGGGGCATTTACATATGACCCTAAACTCCACCCACTAATGGCTGGTGAATTTTATGTATATATACTAAAAAAATAAGCTATGTATTCAGTCAATCCACATTAAAAAAGCTGGATTTTAGTAACCAATTTGCACATGTTTGAGTTACATTTTGAATAATTTAATTGTTTTGCTAATTTGTGGGGGGGGGGCTAATGACCCT